>NW_014577179.1:5159-7454 GCF_000485595.1 Priapulus caudatus | reverse complement strand
AAAAGATGTTAAAGTGTACCTTAATTACTTTACTTGTACAGACTTTGCTGAATTTTTTTTCTGGTTTTTATTTTATCTTCATGTTGTATGCACCGTTTTGTACTGTATCACTCAGAAAATCGATCACTTTAACTGCTCAACACTATTGCATTTATCAGTGTGTCCATATTTATATAAATGTAAGTGTGTGTATGTGTGCGTATGTTTGTGTAATATATGTATATAATGGTGTACGTATGAGTGCCAAAATGATGTTAAAGTGTACCTTAATCACTATACTTGTATAGACTGCTGAAGTTTTTTTTCTTCTTTTTTTTTCTTGTATCTATTTTTTATTCATGTTGTCTTAATCCCTTTACTAGTACAGAATATGCTGAAGTTTTTTGGTTCAACACTATTGCTTTTATCAGATTTTTTCTCAATGAACTGTCGTCAGTAAGTGAAGTTTTTTTGGCAGAAAATATATGTCTATATGTATTTTGTATGATCGGAAAGAAATGCAAGAAAAGAAAGAGGGAATGAGGAGGAGAGGAAGGGGAAAGAGCGAAAGAGAGTGTTTATCCACATTTTCATCTGCCTACTGGAAAATTACGAAGTTTGACGAAGTCCCTCTAGCCTAGTAGCCTTACTCTATAGCAAACAGACATGCACAGCGCCGTATTTGCCCCAATACCGTGCGGACTTCGGGGCCTGATCCTGTGCTTCGGAGGCTCGATCGAGGGTCGAATATCAGTACCGTACTTGATATGCACACACTGTACTTATACTGCACTACGCACGCGTACGCGCAGCACGCAGAGCCTAACGCATGCTGATAACGCAGAGCCGGTATACCGGACCGTACCCAGGGTACGTTCCGGTAGTAACCTGGGCGACATAGACCCTATGAGCGTTAGTTTTATGTATATATTTTACATAGTTCCTTTTATTCTTTTAGTTTAGTTTGCACTTTAATTCTTAAGTCTTTTTAATTAATAAATAGTTGATGTATTCTTTATGTAATATCCTAGCAGCTTGGGTTTTTAAAGGCAAAACTGTTGTCAGCAACATGAAGATAAACTAAAGATAAAAAATTAAGCTAGTCGAGTGATGTTATAAGTGTTTAAATATCATTCAGCAATGTTATTTTTTGACTATTACCAGGTTGAAGAAAATGGAAATTTCTGTACGCCCTGAAAAAGATTCACTATTTCATATTCTTTATTCTTATTACATGTATTCATATTGATGCAAATTATATACTTCACTATAGTTGACATGTACATAGACATGTACTGAAAAGGTGTTATTTCCGTTTTTCTTCCATTTAAAAATTTGAAATTTTCACCTTCGATGTGCACCAGATCGCTCCATTTCAGTGCACAAATTGAAAAAGCTCCCTGCCGTGGGAGGGGGGACCCCCCTCCCACACCCACCCCTGCTCGGTCGCCTGGCTCCCTCGCTCGGGCGCTCCGCGCCCCAATAACTCAGCCCCCCGGCATGGTCGCTTCATTCTCTCAATTGGGCCCCCCCACTTTGAAAACCGTGGCGCCGCCCCTGCATGTATTTGTATCTGAATTTATGCAATAAAGATTTAATAATAATAATAACGTCTTGTAGAATACAGACAGGTTTTATTCAACACATATTATGTCGCGACATACACCCGCACGTCTGTACGCGCTCGCCACATCCAGACCCCTCTCTCTCGATCCTTTTCTCTCGTTTTATACGTATCTACTTATACCATGCTGTCACGGCTTAGCGGAACCAATACTTATTGCTTTATTGCTTATATTATAAAAAGATATATATATATGTATATATATATAAATATTTATTATTAATAATATATATGTATTTTGTGCTTTATTGCTTTGTATAATTCCGCCGCCCGGGTGGCGAGTTTTTTTTTCCCAGTCGACATATCCCAGTCGAGAATTTAGCGCCTTCTGATTGGCTGCTTCGATTTGCTTTGCCTTTGACAAGAGAACAAACGTCCATTTGTAACATGGCGAAGAATTGCAATTATTTTGCAATAATAACCCTAACCCTAACCCTAACCCTAACCCTAACCCTAACCTTAATCCTAACCCTAACCCTAACCCTAACCCTAATTAAATTTAATTAACACTAATAAATGAAATTAAATTATTAAAAAAAAATTTTTCATTAAAATATTTAATTGTTGTAAATCAATCATGCAAATATTTCCGTTAATTAGAAAACAATAGTTAAATGGATAAAGATAAAAAAATACAGAAAACAAAAAACCAACGACCTTTCAGAAGTAACGAAGGTGTTCTATCCACCACG
>NW_014577179.1:1127-2466 GCF_000485595.1 Priapulus caudatus | reverse complement strand
CTCTCTCTCTCTCTCTCTCTCTCAACCCTTGGCCGACAAACCAAAGTAGTCAGAACAAAGAATACATCAGAACGAAGCCATATTTATGTGCGAGCTAGCACTCTACGACTATTATTATTATTACTGCACTACTACTACTTCTGCTACTATTGCTGCTACTACTACTACTACTACTACTGCTGCTGCTACTACTGCTACTACTGCTACTACTACTATATACTACTTCTGCTACTATTGCTACTACTACTACTACTGCTGCTGCTGCTGCTGCTGCTACTACTGCTACTACTACTACTGCTACTTCTACTTTGCAGGTGTGTGTGTGGCCGCATCAGTTCCCGGGAGACTACTACAGCGAGTGTCGGTGTCCGTGGACGGAGGACGAAGCCCCTCTGCAGCACTACTACTACCACTACTACTGGACGAAACTGACGACGACGGCAGCGCCACCGGGCGGGGAAGCCATCGACGCAGACGAAACGATATAGAGCGCGCTTCGGTGCTGATGAAGTCGTGATGACGTCGTGAAGACGTAACTGCGCGGTGACGTACAGTTATACATATTATATGCGCGGTGACGTACATACATATTGGGTTCGAATCTGACGTCATCGTTCGACTGCTGATGTTCGAAAAATAGCTGGAAAATTATGCGGCATCTATTTTTTTAAAGTGGTACAAAAGCAACCGCTTTCTTTTCAACTGCCATTGTTACAGTTGCGTAACTAATATGGGAGACTAATATGGGACTATAACTAATATGGGAGACGATTCGTCGGTGTGTGTGTGTGTGGGAAGAAAGACAAGAACAGCGAGCACTGCCATTAAAATTCGCAGCGACCTGCCTTGTAACATTATATACGTATACACGCACGTAATTGGGTGCATTCTTTTACGCGAGGATTATCTTTCGAAGACGCGTGTCATTTAAGCGATGCGCCCGTTTATCCGAGGCCCGATAAAGCGGGGAGGGAGGGGCACTGTGTAGGTTCTCACACCGAGTAGCTCTGCTCTTTGCTTTTATTGTCTTCCTCTATCTCGAGTTAATGGCGGCAAGTTTCACAGATGGTCCGGTGTTCATCTAATCTTAACTATTCGCTGAGTGTACAAGTATCATGAGTTAGATAATAGCGAGCTATCTATAGCTTATATATTATTAGCTATAAGCTAAACCATTATGGCTAGTATTTGACTCCTGATCAATAGTGAATATAGTGAGTATCAAGTAACTAGCGAAGTTCTAATCGAGAAATTGGGTCACGATAGATGGCGCTGCATGCGTACGTTCTAATCAATAATATGTTCTAAGATTCGTGACAACGCGATTGTTATTCGTGGT
>NW_014577179.1:0-311 GCF_000485595.1 Priapulus caudatus | reverse complement strand
ACACACACACACACACACACACACACACACACACACACACACACACACACACACACACATAGACACACGCACGCCCACGCACAAAAACGCACGCCACCGACAAAATTTCTTTCGCTTTCTCTCTCTCTCTCTTTCTTTCGCGCTCTTTCTCTTTCTTTCTTTTTCTCTCTCGCCCTATATAAAAGCCGAGTCGTGGTGAATTTGCTTCGAGTCAACCTGGTGCTTCTTTGACGGACGCACGCTGAACGAATCGTCAATAAAATTCATCGGACGCTTTTACTCTAGAGAGAAAAAGTACACTGCTACACAAC
>NW_014577178.1:545239-546379 GCF_000485595.1 Priapulus caudatus | reverse complement strand
CTAACATACGCGCACACTAACAGAGCTAACATACGCGCACACGCGCACACTAACAGAGCTAAAATACGCGCACACTAACACAGCTATAACATACGCGCACACTAGCAAAGCTAACATACTCGCACACTAGCAGAGCTAACATACGCGCACACTAGCAGAGCTAACATACTCGCACACTAGCAGAGCTAACATACGCGCACACGCGTATATTAACAGAGCTAACATACGCGCACACTAACAGAGCTAACATACGCGCACACTAGCATAGCTAACATACGCGCACATGCGCACACTAGCAGAGCTAACATACGCGCACACTAGCAGAGCTAACATACGAGCACACTAAGAGAGCTAACATACGCGCACACTAACAGAGTTAACATACGCGCACACTATAACAGAGCTAACATACGCGCACACTAACAGAGCTAACATACGCGCACACTAGCAAAGCTAACATACGCGCACATTAGCAGAGCTAACATACGCGCACACTAACAGAGCTAACATACGCGCACACTAACAGAGCTAACATACGCGCACACTAANTAACACAGCTAACATACGCGTACACTAACAGAGCTAACATACGCGCACACTAGCAAAGCTAACATACGCGCACATTAGCAGAGCTAACATACGCGCACACTAACAGAGCTAACATACGCGCACACTAACAGAGCTAACATACGCGCACACAAACAGAGCTAACATACTCGCACACTAGCAGAGCTAACATACGCGCACACTAACAGAGCTAACATACGCGCACACGCGCATACTAACAGAGCTAACATACGCGCACACTAGCAGAGCTAACATACGAGCACACTAGCAGAGCTAACATACGCGCACATAAGCAGAGCTAACATACGCGCACACGCGCACACTAACAGAGCTAACATACGCGCACACTATAACAGAGCTAACATACGCGCACACTAACAGAGCTAACATACGCGCACACTAGCAGAGCTAACATACGCGCACACTAACAGAGCTAACATACGCGCACACGCGCACACTAACAAAGCTAACATACGCGCACACAAGCAGAGCTAACATACGCGTACACTAGTAAAGCTAACATACGCGCACACTAACAGAGCTAACATACGCGCACACTAACAGAGCTAACAT
>NW_014577178.1:542364-543607 GCF_000485595.1 Priapulus caudatus | reverse complement strand
AGCTAACATACGCGCACACTATAGCAGAGCTAACATACGCGCACACGCGCACACTAACAGAGCTAACATACGCGCACATTATAGCAGAGCTAACATACGCGCACACTATAGCAGAGCTAACATACGCGCACACGCGCACACTAACAGAACTAACATACGCGCACACTATAGCAGAGCTAACATACGCGCACCCGCGCACACTAATAGAGCTAACATACCCGCACACGCGCATGCTAACAGAGCTAACATACGCGCACACGCGCACACTAACAGAGCTAACATGCGCGCACACGCGCACACTAACAGAGCTAACATACGCGAACACGCGCACACTAACGGAGCTAACATACGCGCACACTAGCAGAGCTAACATACGCGCACACGCGCACACTAACAGAGCTAACATACGCGCACACTAACAGAGCTAACATACGCGGCACACGCGCACACTAACAGAGCTAACATACGCGCACACTAACAAAGCTAACACACGCNCGCACACGCGCACACTAACAGAGCTTACATACGCGCACATCATAGCAGAGCTAACATACGCGCACACTATAGCAGAGCTAACATACGCGCACACGCGCACACTAACAGAACTAACATACGCGCACACTAACAGAGCTAACATACGCGCACCCGCGCACACTAACAGAGCTAACATACGCGCACACTATAGCAGAGCTAACATACGCGCACACGCGCACACTAACAAAGCTAACATACGCGCACACTAGCAGAGCTAACATACGCGCACACGCGCACACTAACAGAGCTAACATACGCGCACACGCGCACACTAACAGAGCTAACATACGCGCACACTAACATAGCTAACATACGCGCAAGTGCGCGCGGGAACAGAGCTAACATACCCGCACACGCGCATGCTAACAGAGCTAACATACGCGCACACGCGCACACTAACAGAGCTAACATACGCGCACACTAACAGAGCTAACATATACGCGCACACTAACAGCGCTAACATACGCGCACACGCGCACACTAACAGAGCTAATATACCCGCACACTAACAGAGCTAACATACGCGCACCCGCGCACACTAACAGAGCTAACATACGCGCACCCGCGCACACTAACAGAGCTAACATACCCGCACACGCGCATGCTAACAGAGCTAACATACGCGCACACGCGCACACTAACAGAGCTAACATACGCGCACACTAGCAGAGCTAACATGCGCGCACACGCGCACACTAACAGAGCTAAC
>NW_014577178.1:540227-540955 GCF_000485595.1 Priapulus caudatus | reverse complement strand
AGAGCTAACATACCGCACACGCGCATACTAACAGAGCTAACATACCCGCATACGCGCACGCTAACAGAGCTAATATACGCGCACACCGATAGAGCTAACATACGCGCACACTAACAGAGCTAACATACGCGCAGTGTGCGCGTATGTTAGCTCTGTTAGATGGCGCACACTAACAAAGCTAACATACGCGCACACTAACAGAGCTAACATACGCGCACACGCGCACACTAACAAAGCTAACATACGCGCACACTAACAGAGCTAACATACGCGCAAACGCGCACACTAACAGAGCTAATATACGCGCACACTAACAGAGCTAACATACGCGCATGCACACTAGCAGAGCTAACATACGCGCGCACGCGCACACTAACTGAGCTAACATACGCGCACACTAACAGAGCTAACATACGCGCAAACGCGCACACTAACAGAGCTAACATACGCGCACACGCGCACACTAACAGAGCTAACATACGCGCACACTAACAGAGCTAACATACGCGCACACTAACAGAGCTAACATACGCGCACACTAACAGAGCTAACATGCGCGCACACTAACAGGGCTAACATACGCGCACACTTACAGAGCTAACATACGCGCACACTAGCAGAGCTAACATACGCGTACACTAACAGAGCTAACATACGCGCACACTAACAGAGCTAACCTACGCGCACACTAACAGAGCTAACATACGCGCACACTAACAGAGTTAACA
>NW_014577178.1:532895-537310 GCF_000485595.1 Priapulus caudatus | reverse complement strand
CATACGCGCACGCTAACAGAGCTAATATACGCGCACACCGATAGAGCTAACATACGCGCACACTAACAGAGCTAACATACGCGCACACTAACAGAGCTAACATACGCGCACACGCGCACACTAACAAAGCTAACATACGCGCACACTAGCAGAGCTAACATGCGCGCACACGCGCACACTAACAGAGCTAACATACGCGCACACTAACAGAGCTAACATACGCGCAAACGCGCACACTAACAGAGCTAACATACGCGCAAATGCGCACACTAACAGAGCTAACATACGCGCACACTAACAGAACTAATATACGCGCACACTAACAGAGCTAACATACGCGCACACTAACAGAGCTAACATACGCGCACACTAACAGAGCTAACATACGCGCACACTAACAGAGCTAATATACGCGAACACTAATAGAGCTAACAGCCGTTTACATACGCGCATGCCGGACATGTAGTGTATCACGTGACCGCCTCATTACCGGATGTGACGTGAGAGTAGGTCATGTCAATGAGACATCACTACATAGCGGATGTGAGACAAACAGTAAGTTACCTAAGAGGAGCCTGGCAGCACGTTTCATCGTTCCGTCTGCTGATAGCATGGAAAAAAGCGAGTTTGCGCCTCAAACAGGACTGTTGTTGTTGGTTTACTCTTCTGATAAGCGTGTCGACTCGTTATTTCTTTAAACATAGTACATTATTTATTTAACTGCGTAATAACACACCCCTATATATATATATCTATATAATATATATGAAATAATGACTTCTTACATTTTACCTTCCGTGAAACAGGACACATGCGTAATAGGATATAACCGAGTAAAACGCGTAAAATGTGACAAGAAGAAATGGATGTTTCCGGGCTTTGTCGCGTCTATCCATTATTCATTAGGTAACAGCCGAGCTGGCAGATTGTAGAGCTACAGCTGTCCAGCTTCCATATGCACGGACCCATTCTGGCATGTATGCACGCACGCACGCACGTATGCAGGTACGTTGACACTCATGCCTGCAGAAATGCGCTCGTACACACGCACGTACGCACATGCGAACACTCCCGCCAGCACAAACGCGCTCGCACGCACGCACGCACGCACGCACGCACGAACATAGGCGTGCGTGCTCCTATTTAGCAGGATGAGTTATGTATACTTTTGGTCGAATAATTGTCGAAAACTGCGATATTTCACTCGTAAAGCATATCGTAATAAATGTGTCACAGGTGACAATACATATATTGCGCGCAATATGCGCGTTCGTTCTAAACGACTCGAAGAGAATGAGAGAATAAAACAAAAAAGATAGAAAGGTGAGAAACGTGAAATCGCTAGAGATTAGAAAAAAAGAGTGAGAAAGAGTGAGCTTGTGAGACGAAGGACAGAGAGTATGTGAACGTGAGTGCGTGGTGTCACGTGCGTGTAACGCACGATCTTTGTTTGCGGGGACCAAGAAAGGAAAGAGTCATAAGGCAGAAAGCACGCGCAAGCGAGTAAAGAGAGCAAGAGAGAGAGAGAGAGAGAGAGAGAGAGAGAGAGAGAGAGAGAGAGCGAGAGAGAGACAGACAGACAGACACAGAGAGAGGGGGAGAGTGCGCGCACACACGACAGCCAGTCGCACGCATACGCCCGCACACGTACGCACGCACCCCCGTATCTGTTTGCGTATACATTTTTCCATCTCCCGATCCTAGTGAACAAAGCGCGCGTGTGCGAAATAGAGCATGTATACATGCGCGCGTACACATCTCCACACAACACTCTTGCTATATGTCCCGACGCGCCATTTCCGCTAGCTAGGCACTAGCGCAGCCAGCCAATTCGCATGCGCATGTACAGTATACAAACCCCAATATACAGGACAATTAGGAGTGTAATATAAGGAGCTCAGGGAAGAACAATGCAACAATGCGCGTGCACGCCATTGGGGAAAAAACCTGGAATGTTCGAACCAAGCATATGTTTATCAAAATGGCAGCTTGCGCGCGTATGCGTGTGTGTTTAACGAAGTTATGCTAGACGAAATAATACTAGTAATATCATAATGCGTGATATATGTATATATATATATATATATATATATATATATATATATATATACACATGCGGTTCTGTTAAATGAGACTGGTGTAAACCGAGCTAGTGGGGATTTGATTTTTGCTAATTTCGTAACGCGGCACGACATGTTTTAACGTTGCGTCGCAGACGGGAGCAGGCAACGTTCGCGCTGATACTAACTAACGCTCGTTGCGCGCGCGCGCGCGCGTACCGCACCGACACGTACCTTACGCTTTGCCGTTTGACCTGCTTTCCGTCCGGGCGTGCTGCCGGCCTTGCCCGGTCCGCCGCTCGACTTTCCCTGTCCCGGTCCGCCAGCCTTGCCGTGACCCAAGCCCTTGCCGTGCAACTTACTCGCCTTCTTCACGTCGGCAGGGTTGCCACGCGCGTAGTTGCCATTCGGGAGTCGCTTCAGAGCTCCGACGTCCACCTCCCGCTGCAGAGCGACGAGCAGCCGACCCTTAGTACAGAGGTCGCTGTCAGGTTTCTCCGTCCCGACGTACTTCTCCACGTCGTGTATGCTCACACCTTGCTCCCTGTCGCCACTGTCGCCGCAGAGGGTGGCGATGATGTTGCCGATGAAGAGACTCGTGTCGCTCGAGTTAAGCACGTGACCGCCGAGATGACTTCGGCGCCACTTGGCGGCGTTGCGGTAGCTCGTGCTGCCCTTGTAGTCGACCTTGATGACGATTTCTCCGTCGACAAGTTTCTCGAGATCGGTCTCCACCTCGGATGCGCTAACGCCATGTCTACGATCGAGCATGTGAGAGATGCGCTCCAGATCAGGCCGCGCCTTCCTCTTGCGCAGCTGATCAATGGTGTCCAGAATCAAATCCCTGTACTTCGCGTCTGCCATGGCCGTGCCGTAGCGGTTACCCCCGCGAACGAGCGTAGTGCTTGGATATAGGCGCTGGCTGTATGCGGTGTCGCGAACGTTAGCCGTTTGGCAAGTAACTTCAAAGCCGCACTCGTGCTGCTGAGCTGCTACTGAATGGGGCCACGGCTAAACACTGCGATACGCATGCGCACTGACGTCGCGCGCGCTGCACGCTGGGATCGATCGCAGACAGATCGTGACCGAGAAGAAAGGAGCCAGCGCAACGATTCGCGCGCAAGTCTCTCGTATCATGTATGTAGGTTCCGTCAGGCAGCAACCAGCAGCAGCAGCAGCCGCCGCAGTGCGCGTTCGCGTACGTGTGCTTGCTTCACGACACCCTGCTTGCGGTCTATAATAAATACTGCAGCAAAGCGCCACCAGCTCTCAATTTCAGTTCTGCTGCTATACACACGCGCGCACATACACGCAGAACACGACGCCGGCAGTTTCAGTACACTCACACCGCTGTGACGCCAGCGAACGAATACTCGACCTAGTGTGTGTGCGCGCATCGTCGGAGCGCGGGAAATGCTAATCCCCGGGCGTGGAGGGGCAGTACCGCAACGTGGCAGCACTAGCTGTGTTAGGATTAGGGTTAGGATCAGGGTAAGGGTTAGGGATATAAGGCCATGTCTAGCACGGAAGTATGACTGTGGAACCTTTCTGTGGAAGATTTGGACTTTGAAGTCGCGAACTGAATTGTCCCTCCACGCCCGTGTAATAGCAACAACCGTCGGAGCGCGCTGTGCCGGCGGACGGTGCGCTCTCCGTGCGGGCGCACTGCCTATATAGTCGCTTCTAGCGGCCGCTGCACACGCATGACTCACTTCCCTCTAACACACTCGCGTTGAAATCGCACTTCGTATGGGGTGGTTGTTAGCGCGCCCGCGCTCCTACCTATCATATAAAGTACAGCAGGGCGCTCGCGCTTGTGCGCGGGACGCCCGAATTGTGGTGGCTGTGCTCAGTCCGAGCGTGCGATAGTGTCTTGTTTATTCAATGTCACTCGCTCACCGTTTCCTATTCGCGTGCCGAATACCAGCCGATTAGATTCATTGGAGATTTCTAAAAATATCGCCTACTAGCGGTGCAGCAGCTTTAAAAGGCGGCTGCGCGCGCACGCCGCTTGCTTCAGCCGGAAAGACAGTCTAGACCCCGCACCGCGGCATGCTGAAAGAAATGCATCTAAATTCGCTCGCCACAGACGCGCGCGCTCTAGAGTGCGCAACATGGCAGAATCGCGTCCCTATATGCGCGACACGTATATATGCGTGTAATATGGTGCTAGGGGCGTACTCGCGGCTGGTCCGCTGTAGACGGCTGATCGTGCGTGTAACAGCGCTGCCGTGCTACACACACACTGTGCACACACACACACACACACACACACACACACACACACACACACACACACACACACACACACACACACACACACACACACACACACACACACACACACACACACAC
>NW_014577178.1:528771-531936 GCF_000485595.1 Priapulus caudatus | reverse complement strand
GTGTGTGTGTGTGTGTGTGTGTGTGTGTGTGTGTGTGTGTGTGTGTGTGTGTGTGTGTGTGTGTGTGTGTGTGTGTGTGTGTGTGTGTGTGTGTGTGTGTGGTGTGTGTGCGTACTCCGCACTGCGCTCATCACGAGTCCGCGGCCACTCGCGGATCGGAAGACAATGTGAGTATTGAGCGGGCAGCTTACACTCGGCTGCCTCCCCGCGTACGTACACCTGGCGTTGTTCCCCCACCGCTCCCGCTCCCGCTCCCGCTGCTGTGTGCGCGCGGCAGCCGGGCCCAGCTGTTACGCGAAAAACAATCGCGCTGATGTGCTTTTCCGTGATGCTGCCGACGCGCAGATGTAGGTACGTACGTGTATGTCAACAGGTACATGTACGCGTATAGGCGCGCGCAACCAGCGTCGTGTCGTATAGCGGTGTATGCGCTCCACCATGTGCGTGCGTGCGTGCGTGCGTGCGTGCGTGCGTGCGTGCGTGCATGCATGCGTGTGTGCGTGCGAACGTCCATGCGTGCGTGCGTGCGTGCTTGTGTATATACGTGCGTGCGTGCGTGCGTGCGTGCATACGTGCGTACATACGTGCGTGCGTACATGCGTGCGTGCGTACGTGCGTGCGTGCGTGCGTGCGTGCGTGCGTGCGTGCGTGCGTGCGTGCGTGCGTGCGTGTATACGTGCGTACACGCGTGTGCACATGCGTGATATCAATACTGATCAATTATATGATAGTTCTAATAAAAGTGCGCAGCGTATATCTTCATATGCTCGTCGCGCCTAATCGATTCAGCAATATTTCCCGATATACAGTGCACAGCATTAATGAGCTGTAGACCTAACGTTGTCATACGCTGATTATTAGATGACGAATAAGTGCGTGTACGTGTGCTGACGTCATTTGTGCCGGTGCAATGTTACAGCACCCTCGTGAATCGTGATCATACTGTGTGTAGTGCGAGAGAGCCCGCGTATTTTGCGCACAACTGAACTCGCTGGACATAATAATGGCGCGCACCGGCGCAGTGTTTCTGCGTGTGTTTGCCTGAGCATGCAGTATTTATGGAAGGTTTTGCTGCGCCGTTACATTTAAGTCAGCTTTTCCTCGTGAGTCTAGATATACCAGTGCGCGGATGTATAGCTCACCATGTTCTCATTTCGCTCACTATCCCCCATCCATCGTCCGTGAGCCTGCGACGTTACTGCATGCATGGGCTCGTACATATATATGATATGAGGCAATTGCCTGCGCATGCAGTATTTGGTAGAAGGTTGCTTCGCGGTTACATTTAAGTCAGCTTTTCAACTTGAATCTGTGGTTATTTAGAATGAATAAAGTGTATGTTTTGTATGCGACGAAACTCTCTGAGTATATTTTTAATTAATTTCTGTTCGATGCTCATTCAGGATTGCTGCCTATGGACGCCCTCTACTGCATGTTGTACAACTATTAACCGTAACGTAAGCTTTCCTCGTACGTCTAGATATATACGATCTAATATATACGAGTGCGCGGATGTATAGCTCACCATGATCTAATTTCGCTCATTATCCCCTCCCCCATGCATCGCCCGTGAGCCTGCGACGTTACTTGGATCGTACATGTACAGCGACGTTACTGGGCTCGTACATGTACAGCGACGTTACTGGGCTCGTACATGTACAGCGACGTTACTGGGCTCGTACATGTACATCGACGTTACTGGGCTCGTACATGTACAGCGACGTTACCATACGAGACAATTAAATGGCTGTTAGGCTCTCATATAGTAGGTCTCAGGGGAGAGATAGTGATCCGCTAGATGGCGCATTATTAGTGTGTTGTGGACATAGAAATCAGTTAACCCTAACCCTAACCCTAACCCTAATCTTAACCCTAACCCTAACCCTAATCCTAACCCTAACCCTAACCCCAACCCTAACCCTAACCCTAACCCTAATTCTAAAATAAAACAAAATTAGCAAAAAATAATAAAATTAAATAAGAGACAAAATTAGCCAATCCGAGCCGTCCCCTAGCGGATCACTATCTCTCCCTTGTGCAAAATTTGCTCTCATATACTTTCGGTTTCCCGCGATTCAGTCGAATCGTGTAGATATAATTTTACAGAAAGAGTACATATCAAACGTAAACTTTTACATAGAAATTAAGAACCGACCGCGTATACTCCTTTGTGGAGAAATGTATGTGTGAAGAATAGCTATATCGCTTGTATTTTTTAGCTAATTCGCTTGAATGCATATGTTTTACACAGCATTGCGCGGTATAACACGTGAACATCACTTTCGTGAACATCAACATCAACATAATGCGTGAATTTCACTTTCACCTAGCGTTCGTTTCGCAAATTACGTTGAATAATTGCCTTGCATTCCTGTCATGCATACGTAGCATACATATATATGGGAAATGGCGAGCAGTAAAACCAGCAATTTGGTTACGCGTCTATTATTGCACTCAACGACGCGAGATGGCGCTGCTATCTCTTGCAGCTGCAGTGTTGTTCAGTCGTCTTCACGCAAATAACTGGAAGTTCCGGCGTCACCTTATATAGTAGGTGGAGGAATAATGGCAAGTGCGTACGTGTGTGCATACGTGCATGAATGAGTACGTGTGTGCGTGCGTGCATATGTACGCGCGTGCGTGCGCACGCGTGTGTAGATGTCTGTATCATATCCAATATCTGCTCCTACAATCCTTTAACCAGCAATTAAAATAACAAAATCCAAAGCTCACGAATATATATATATATATATTACATATATTACTTGCGCCATCTTGTCTTTACGTTGACAGTAGACGAGCGTAATTCTGTCGACATTTAAAAACTATTCGCAGTAAATTAATATGCGCCGGTATCAATCACCGAGTCAGCATGACATACGAACATATCGCGACACCATCATTGGATGTTAACTCGCACGCATCGCTACATAAAATGCACGTAAATTATGCAATCACACCATAATGTCACTCAAATTAATGCCAGCGTAATTTATTGATCATCGCTTCCCTTTATTAGCAATAGATGGCGTTGACGTCGGAACTGTGTGTGAAATCCTAAACACAGGGCTTCGGTCGTAAAGAGGCGATGAACTCACGGCCCCCCCTCTCTTTCTTTGTGTGTGTGTGTGTGTGTGTGTGTGTGTGTGTGTGTGTGTGTGTGTG
>NW_014577178.1:520713-528746 GCF_000485595.1 Priapulus caudatus | reverse complement strand
TTTATTTAGCCTAATTCCTTGAATGCATATGTTATTACACAGCATTGGCGCGGTATAACACGTGAAGCATCAACTTTCAGTGAACATGCAACATCAACATAATGCGTGAATTTCACTTCACCAGGCGTTCGTTCGCAAATACGTGAATAAGCCTGCATTCCTGCCATGCCATACGATACATAGCATATATAATGGAAATGGCGAGCATATAAACCAGCAATTGATTACGCGTCTATTATTGCACTCAACACGCGAGATGGCTTCTATCTCTTAGCACTGCAGTGTTTCAGCCCAACGCCCCTCGTCTTCAAACTGCAATAACTGACTTCTCGGTCACTTAGATAAGTAGTGGAGGAATAAGCAAGTGCGTACGTGTGTGCATACAGTGCATGAATGATACGTGGTGCGGCGTGCATCGTTAACGCGCGCGTGCGTGCGCACCGTTGTCAGATGTCTGTAGCATATCCAATTATCTGCTCGCTACAATCCTTCTAACCAGCCAATTAAAATAAAAAATCCAAAGCTCACGAATATATATATATAATACATATATTACTCGTCCCATCTTTGTCTTACGTTTGACAAGTAGACGAGGCGTAATTCTGAGTCGAACATTAAAAAACTATTCGCAAGTAAATAATAGGCGTCCGGTATACAAATCACACGAGTCAGCATGAACATCGAACATATCGCGACACCATCATTGATTTAACTCGCAGCATGCGCTACATAAAATCACGTAAATTATGCAATCAGCACATAATGTCACCAATAATGCCAGCGTAATTTATTGATCATCGCTCCCTTTCATTAGCAATGATAGGCGTTACGTCGAACTGTGTGTGAAATCCTAAACAAGGCTTCGGTCGTAGAGCGCAGAACCTCACGGCCCCCCTCTACTTTCTTTGTGTGTGTTGTGTCGTGTGTGGTGTGTGTGTGTGTGATGTGCCGCGGGCGCGCGTGTGTCGTGTTGTGTGCGCGCGCGCGCGGTGGCCGTGCGTGCGTGCGTGCGTGGGTGCGTGCTTGCGTGCGTGTGTCGTGTGTGTGTGTTGGTGTGTTGCTGTGTGCGCGCGCGTGCGTGCGTGCGTGCGGGTGTGTGGTGTGGTGGTGTGTTGTGTGTACGTACACTGCGTGCGTGCGTGCGTCGCGTGCGTGCGTGCGTGCGTGCGTGCGTGCGTGCGTGCGTGCGTGTGTGGGTGTGGTGTGTTGCCATTGTGTGTGAGTGGTGTGTCGTGTGTGTGATGTGTGTGTGTGCGCGCGTGCGTGGGTGCGTCTGCGTGGTGCATGTGTGTGGTGCTGTGCGCGCGCGTGTGTGTGTGTGTGTGTGTGTGTGTGTGTGTGCGTGCGTGCGTGCGTGTGTGCATGTGTGTGTGCATGTGTGTGTGTGTGTGTGTGTGTGTGTGTGCGTGCGTGCGTGCGTGTGTGCATGTGTGTGTGCATGTGTGTGTGTGTGTGTGTGTGTGTGCGTGCGTGTGCGCGTGCGTGCGTGCGTGCGTGCGTGCGTGCGTGCGTGTGCTAACGGTGCTGGCGCAGGCGGTGTCGTAATAAAGCTCTCACGTGAACGATAATGCGGGCGGAGATCAAAGCGTCATTCATCGACTAATCCCACCATTTCGTAATTTAGTCGTTAATTAATTTCAATAGCGTTGTCAACGAGCTTTCACATCCCTATTATTTGGGCGGGCCTCGATCGTATCTACACACGTGTCAAGGCACGTCGTCGCCGTGTTATATTAATGCATCGCCTGCGCCCCTCGCGCCCTCTATACTCACACTGACTCGACGGGAGCATCAACCCGTTTCCCCGGTATTAGAGGCTCGTGCAATATTTCCCCAGCGTGCCTAAATGAAGATTAGATTGCTTCCGCTTGGCTAATCTTGCCCCTGCTCGAAATCATTGCCGTACATCCAACCTACGGCGTGACGTCACGACGCCATCAGCGCTCCGCAAACACACCACGCCGAAACTAACAAGTGGCGTGCGATCACGTGACGCGGTGCGCAGCAGACGAGATGTGAGTGAGGTCAGGTGGCGCGCGTGGATGAACAGACGGTACTATTTATACATCCCCCATCTACTCTATCCCAGTCACACTGTAGCAAGTCGCAAATTGTCAACGACGCATTACGTATATCGATGTACGTAATTAAAACATGCGTGCAGGTTATGAGCACAAGCTGTAGTAGCAGAACTTTGTTTAATACGCATATGAACCAATACCGATATGGATGCACGAAGATCGCATGTCTCCTCAGGCACAGCTGTGGCATCATCATCATCATCACATGTACAGCCGAAATTATATTTGGAATGGGTCGAGCGATGTGCGCCTACATAATATCAAGAGTCAATAATAGAAAATTATGATAAATAATAAATAATTTTCTATAGAATAATTGTTAAGAAAGATTCTATTGATTCTTATGATTAATAGATTCTATATTTCTAACTTCTATTTCTATTTCTAAAAAAAATTCTATTATGGACTCTTGATAATATACGCATCGTGTATATTTTACGGTTTCAGCTCCCATGACGCCCCTGCTATCTGCATTAGCCACGCCTAATTACTCTCAGTGCTCTAGAGAACGCGGGAGAAAGTGTGTGTGAGGAGGAGAGGGAGGGAGGAGAAATTATGAGAGACGAGAAGGAAGCAGGAGAGAAGAGGAAGAGGGTGAACAGAGGGGAGGGGTAGGTTAGTGCGCGCGCTGCAGCCAGTGGTTTCTACGTGACGTGTCGGCTGCTTAAATTACCGTGGGAACGCATCTCCGCCGCTGCCACCCCCGCTACTACCCCCGCTTCTGCCACCCCCGCTGCTGTTACCCCCGCCGCTACTACCCCCACTTCTGCCACCCCCGCTACTACCCCCGCTGCTGTTACCCCCGCCGCTACTACCTCCGCTTCTGCCACCCCCGCTACTACCCCCGCTGCTGTTACCTCCGCCTCCGCCACACCCGCCGCTGCTACCCAGGCTGCTGCCACCACCGCTGCTGCCACCCCCCGCCACTGCTACACCCGCTGCTCCACCCCCAGCGCTGCCACCCCCGCTCCCCCACACCACCGCTGCAACCTCCCTGCCGCCATCTCCGCTGCCCCACCCCCGCCCTTGCCCCACCCCCTGCCCTACCGCCGCTGCCCCACCCGCCCCTGCCTGTCCCCAGGCGCATGAGTGATTCTGGCTGTGCAGGTATGCCAGGGGCTGACGGCAGCAGCAGGGCGTCATAGCTGTAGGTGAACGTGTGAGGCGACTGCGCTGCATAGCACTCGATGACTCGCTGCCAGTCGGACTAGCCGCACGCACACCGACGATGACGCAGAGAGTGTGTGGATGATATGCGGTCGCTACGATAGAGGCGTATACGTGAAGAGAGAGCGCGCGCGGAAGAGAGAGCTAGAGAGACACACAGAGAGAAATAGAGTGGCAGAGAGAAAGAGGGGGAGAGGGAGAGAAAACGAAAGAGAGAGATAGAGAGATAGAGAGAGAGAGAGAGCGAGAGCGAAAGAGAGAGAAAGAACGACATTTGAGAGAAGCCTGTCGGTTAAAAGTTGAGCCTCCGCTTCAGCATCTGATTTAGAATCGACAACATTTTCAAGGTAAGCGATCGTGAGCAGCATTTTTTTTCCAACCCCCCCCCCCCAATAATTACTGAAGGAATTAATGTGAAGGAATCCCGCGCGAGCGTGCGTGCATGTGTGCGTAGGCCTACGTGCGTGCGTACGTGTGTGTGCATGCGTGCGTGCATGTATGCGCATGTATGCGCATGCATGCGTATGTGCATGATATTCTCACTGCATGGTAACTCCTAGATAGATAATTCTTAGCTATAACCCTGAATTTAGAAGATTGACGCCTGTTAGTAATATTTCTTATACAACGGGCGATTGCTGATGACTATGTACCGTCAGTAATATAAGGTGTTACGACTTCCCTTTACAATATTCTTACAATCGAGTTGTTTAATACCACTGTAGACACTTTATTTATATCATATTATGTCTACTCTTGAAAATATTACATAGTTTATAATATATGTTGCATGAGTGTTTAGTGCAATAAATGTGCTATTTTCCTACTAATTAAGTTCATTCAACGATTTTGAACGAGATTTAAATACGCTGGTTCTACCTGCTCGTCGGCAGCCACACCACACACATCGTTATAGTCTAGCCACGGATTCAACCTATGCTCTCTCGCAATTTGTACTCATAGGGCTGCGTTCGTCCAATATGCGATTTATCGAGAAACTTTCTCGACACTCTCAGCTTTGAATTCTCAAACCCTCGTCAGAAAGAACGAGCACAGTTCAATGCTTTTTTATATCGTTTCGTGGGTAGAATATATACGGGGAAGCGAAACCCATGGATCAAGCGTAGAGTGAGTCAGTCAGCAATGATGCTGCGTGACATCACGGACGTCAGCGATGCTCCTCGCATCAATCAACAAAACATAACATTCGTAGGCAAAACCAACAACGTGGAAACAAATTCGAAACGCACGCTGCGCATCTAAACGAGGTAAACTGACAATGTCGGTTCCGGTGCACTTTATATAGTCTACGCTGCACACACACGCACACACACACACACACACACACACACACACACACACACACACACACACACACACACACACACACACACTCGCACGCACGAACGCACGCACACACACACACACACGTGATCATAATATTAGGAGTGAATAATAATAGATATTAATCTATTATTATTCACTTCTGATAATATCATGGCTATATTGCGGTTGTAAGGGATTAATATACGTCTATATAGATCACTTTTTTCAATAAATAAATATATATTAACATAGATAATATACCCCATCTTGCGCACATGCACATGCACACACGCACGCGTACACTCAAACACGCAAGCGCGCACGCAAACACGCACGCGCACACACACATGTGTATAATATGTAAGTAAGAATTCGTTATATTTGGGCGCGTGGGGTGGGGTTATCGACATTTAAGAATGTCGCATGAATGTATGTAAGGCTTCCCTTCTAATGTAAAGCTGCCACGTGCTGACATAACTATTGTCGTGTTACAGCGTTATCACGAACGCACTGTTACATATCACGAACACATAGTATTATAGTCACCACGGCTAGAGTCGAGTGAAAGTTTAACAATTCCATGGCGTCGTCTGTCTGCTCGATAGGTCGTACTAGCTCGCAGATTATAACGTATACAACACCAATTCATCGCTCCATGCGTGTGTGCGTGTGTACGTGCGTGCGTGTTTGTATGGTGTGGTGTGTGTGTTTGTGTGCGCGCGCGCGTGTGAGTGCGTGCGTGTGCGTGTGCGTGTGCGTGTGCATGTGCGTGTGCGCGTGCGTGTGCGTGCGTGCGTGTGTGTGTATGTGTGTATGTGCGCGCACGTGCATGCGTGCGTGCGTGCGTGCGTGCGTGCGTGCGTGTGTGTGTGTGTGTGCGTGCGTGCGTGTGTGTGCGTGCGCGCGTGTGTGTGACAGGGAATCTGTACGTCTCTGTGTTGTTGTGGAAACTGCATAGAGCTAACGAACGTAAACGCGGTATGAGGTCGACGACTCGACATCCGGGTGTACAGCATGAAAGAAAAACGTCGACATAGCAGAATACCTGCAGCGACCGCAAATTGTCAATTAGGACGCGCTCTCACCGTGTCGGCATACATCACAGGTCGTCAACGATCTCTGCAGGTGTACGCAGGTAGACAGATTTATGTCAGCAACACTTATGACCAGCCTGATCATAATTATAACGGTGTCATAACGGGCTCGGATAACGGCCGCGAATATAGGTGCGTACATATAATATTCTGGAAAGCAGTGTAGTATCGAGCACACACGAGCATACGCACACATGACTTCTGATTCATAGCATGGTTTCAATATGCGGCATACATCTAAAAACAGCTCAAAAACAGCTGCGCTTGAGCCTACGCTTATGGTTGACTCAAGTAATTATTTTTACCGCGGTTGAAATAATTTAACCGTGGTCAAATTATAGCCCCTTTACCCAATCAGAGGCCTTGTTACACATAATTTAACCGCAGTACGATGGGCCAACCATATGCGCTACGTAATCTATACCAAGTCTCAGGTGTTCCCCGCCTCGCAATGCGGCCTTATATCACACCAGGAGTGTATAATATAGATAATATTATATATATATATATATTATTATATATATATATATATATACACACTATAGTCTATATTATATACTCATGATCACACTGCTAACACGCAATATGCGGATGCCGGCGCTCAGCCCATACACCCGCCTTGCGGTCATTTTGTCATCTAATACTGGGTAGCTGACTGAGCGCATTCACTCCATGAGGGAATCATTGTCAGGTGACTGCATGCGCCTTATTTTCTCTACGCTGTCATGTCTCCGAATAACTGTTACGGCCAACGACATTCTCGTCGATTTTCTCGTCGTGTGGCGATCAATTTAATATTTAAAATAGTTAAAGATTCAAGGACTGCTACCAAGCCCCAAAGGACATCCTGTTTGTTCATTTAAGACATATGACAATTCCCGTTTTTGGATAGAACCTTGTGTAATGAATACCCCGCACGTGAAAGCTATTCATTACTTATTCATTACATTTTCTTTGGCGCGAAAGAAAGGATCACCCATATCTCGCTCCTGGCGGCTTGTCTCGTGGCTTGCCTCAGAGCGCTACTACGTGTGTATACAGCGCTACGTGTGTACTACAGCGCTACGTGTGTACTACAGCGTGTACGTGATAACTGTGTCTCTACTCTCAAGCGTGTCTCTTCTACGTCTGCGACATTAAAGGTGCCTTTAGATGCAGCAATGCATTCCATGCATTATGTATGCGAGTAGTATATGTGTGCGATATGTATTAACGCTGCAACTCTTGCGTAGCGACACAACGAAACATTATGAAGTGTCTCCTTCGTCTTGCTTGTGACAAATCGGGCAGCAACGGGATTTTAAGCAAGATCATAACAGCCATAATTATATATAGGCGGGATAATGAGCTCAAAGTTCTTCAGGATTTAGTGATGAATGTTGCAACGGACATGAGCGTACTCATAAATGAAACGCGCAAACGTCAAACCATTGTTAATTAATGGCGCTAATCATCGAATCATAGATGCTGTTATGCTTTCTAATTCCGCGTGCAGTGGATGTACGACGCCATTGTTAGCGGAAATTGTAACAACGGCGATGGTACGAGCTTTCCTGCTTACACACAATCAAGTTTTTTTCCCAAATTACACAATGCAGACGCGTAGGACTTCACGCTACAAGTGAAAGATTCCAGTTTGTTAGTGTAAGTTTGCGTTGTGATGGTCGAGCATGATTCCCCGTGAAGATCGATAGGTACTTAAACATATAGATAACTAAATAGATAGATAGATTGATTGATAGTTCGATAGATCAATAGATCAATAGATCGATTGATCGATAGATAGATAGATAGATGGATAGACAGCTCGATATATAGATTGCATGATTGAGAGACAGCGCGCGAGCGAGAGAGAGAAGGGGCAATTTCCAAGGCACCCTGAGCTGAAATCAGAGCGACAGCTCGCATTTGTCGAGATCATGCGCAGCAGTCGACGCAGACAAACGATCGTCACCTCTCTGTGAAGCAATCAGCGATACGCCTGTCTGCGTGTTGTGTGCTCCGTCCCTGATTGAAGAGCTTTCAATGTTATTTACCAAAGCATGTCGGCAGGAAATGAACGGCCCTTCACGTAGATGCAAGTTTAAGTAATGTGTACTAATGGGGTGTGATGGTAGCAACGTTCATGTACATGCGTGCGTGTGAGAGTGAGTGAGTGAGTGAGTGAGAGCGTGCGTGCGTGCGTGCGTGCGTGCGTGAGTGAGTGAGTGTGTGTGAGCGAGCGAGCGAGCGAGCGGTCGGTCGGTCGGTCGGTCGGTCGGTCAGTCAGTTGGGCGGTCGGTTGGTCGGTCGTCGGTCGGTCGGTCGGTCGGGCGGTCGGGCGGTCGGGCGGTCGGTTGGTCGGTTGTCGGTCGGTCGGTCGGTC
>NW_014577178.1:514417-520703 GCF_000485595.1 Priapulus caudatus | reverse complement strand
TCTCTCTCTCTCTCTCTCTCTCTCTCTCTCTCTCTCTCTCACACACACACACACACTCTCTCTCTCTCGCTACTCTCTCTCTCTCTCTCTCTCTCTCTCTCTCTCTCACACTCCCCCCGCCTCACTCTCTCTCTCCCTCTCTCTCTCGCGCGCATTCTCTCTCGTGCTCTCTCTCGCGCGCACTCTCTCTCTCAACCTCGCTCTCTCTCTCTCCCTCGCTCTCTCTCCCTCGCTCTCTCTCTCTCTCCCTCGCTCTCTCTCTCTCCCTCGCTCTCTCTCCCTCGCTCTCTCTCTCTCTCCCTCGCTCTCTCTCTCCCTCTCTCTCACGCACGCGCTCTCTCTCTCTCCCTCTTTTTTCTCTCTCGCGCCTCTTCCCGCGAGATTGCAGCCGACAGCGTGCGAACAATAGATCTATACTGTAGATGTAGATCACAGCATAGATAAGACATGGATATATGAAGCCATATATCTGTCCGCGCGCGCGCCAGATGTACCGTATTTCGTGCCTTATATGCCATATTTTTTCTCAGAAAATTTCATTAAAACCCACCGTGCGTGCTATAAGCTCGGTTTCAGCGTAGTGGACATTATTATATATATTATAATTACATATTAAAATAATAATAGCAATAATATATTATTATTATATCTAAGACCATTAGATATACGGTCAGGTATATAATACATGGTGGCGGAATAGGCAGAATAGCCTTAGAGTGTATATTAACCAACGCTGGTCGAGAGAAGGTATATGAAATACAGCAAATTTCATGAGCAAAAACAGAAAACGTCAGTAGCGCAGCCTAAGTTTTGGTAAGCATGTACATGGCAGTACGGAAGGCATTTGCGCAGTCACTCTTTTCAGATTATTACCTTCTAAATTTGGGGGGGGGCGTCTAATGCATCGTACCGCCTTATACGTCGCGAAGTATGGTTGTTGATGGCGTGCATCGTATATATGCCTATTCTCATTATTATACATATAATAATATATTATAATATAATATAATATAATATATATATATATATAATAATATAATATAATATATATATATATATATAATATAATATATGTATATAATAATATAATATAATATAATATAATATATACATATAATAATATTTCGTCCTTCTCTCTCTTCTCTGCTCTCTCTCTCTCACACCACACACACACACACTCTCTCGCTACTCTCTCTCGCGGCTCTCTTTCTCTCTCTCTTTCTCTCTCTCTCTCTCTCGCTCTCTCTCTCACACACACACACTTCTCTCTCTCTCTCTCTCCTTCTCTCTCTCTCTCTCTCTCTCTCTCTCTTTCTCTCTCTTCTCTTTCTCTCGCTCTCTCTCTCTCTTCTCGCTCTCTCTCTCTCACACACACACACACACTCTCTCTCTCGCTACTCTCTCTCGCTCGTCGGTCGGTCGGTCGGTCGGTCGGTCGGCACGTCAGCGATTCAGCGAAAGTGTGTCTGATAGAATAAATAGGAGCGGAATGAAGCTAGTCACAGGTAATCTTTAACAAATAAAATTTGCTAAAGAACAGCCTGCCTGCCTGCGCGTTCTCGATAAACGAACATCTCGTCTGTGTGGTCGCTCGCTCGCTTCCTACAGGCTGTGGCTTCGCGACACACACAATCACTTCCTCTGTGGTGCTAGCACGGGCAAGAGGTCTTCGCGATCTAGGACAAGGACGGATCGCATCACGTCACGTCACGATTGTTTCGCGGCGGAGTCGGTGTTCTCCCGGTTTCTCTAATTGTGACAGTGTAGGTCTGTCTGGTGCGAGACCAGTCACTCGCACGCGGGCGGCTGTCACAAGGCTTCTGCTAACCACGTCAGAGTCATGACGGCGAGATCAAAGCCGCGCGACAGTCACGCCATATATGGTATGCTGCTAAAGTATGCATCACTACGTGGCCGTGTACTTTCGGGTTGGTATTTGTCGCTGTATTTGTATCTATTCGCGTATACTTGTATTTATTTCGAGTTCAGGCCGTATACCTGTATTTTTTTCGATGTAGGGACGTATGCTTGTATTTCTTTCGAGTTACGGCCGTGTATGGATATATACTCCTTACCTGTCACACAGATTAGCTCGCCGTTGATATAATTCCGCAATCAAAGTGCGAACGCGAACATATGTGCATATTGTGTTCACACTACCGGGCCCCATTTATATACCCTACCATCTCCTTCCACCCACCCCCGGATTGTGCAATATAGCAGACATCACGTGTCCTAAATACACAATGCAACGTGAAAATACTATCAGTTCTGTTTTATATTCATCTATTGTCCCGTCTGCACGAGGATTTTTAACCCGGGTTAATGAAACGTCGTGTAGACGAGGCTTACCTTGCCAATCTTTTGCTATCATTCGATATCACCAAAGGAAGGTTCATCAGGCGGGTTTTCGCTACAGTAATGCCAGCGACGTATAATGACCTACAAACTCTCCACCGCGATCTTTGCTTCTACCGCTCGCTCGATATGCGTGTGTGGTGAAATATTTACACATCATTATGGCAACATTTTGATGGAAATGCTGAGGGGGAAAAACACGCGCTCAATTTCCCCTGGTGTTTATTTAGCGAGGGCGACTTTTATAACGGATGCTCTAAACGTCGTTCCGTGACGTAGGAGTACGGGCGCGTAGCTCGGCGGCCATGACACATGACATCCCTGATTGATCACTGACTCTTCATAATGACTAGACGACTACATGAGATCTTCACACGCTATGCGCCTCAGACACATTCACCGGCTACAAAATGTACACGCGCTCTTATAACGTCTCCGGATTTCGCAATTTGCAATGCCGAGCTGCTAGTCGCGCTTATATGGGAAACCTACTAAGGCGCCAAGAGAGCGGGTCGGCTGCATAGAACAGCAAGCGAATCTTCGTAATCGGATCATCGCGCACATTTCCTTTACGGCGGAGAAATCCAAGAGTCGGACGTGAAGCGCGCTTACGACAACTTACAAGCATTCAGCAGCGCCGCCGTGCGTGCTGTCTCGCTACTCTCTCTCTCTCTCTTTCGCTACTCTCTCTCTCTCTCTCTCTCTCTCTCTCTCTCTCTTCGCTCCTTCCCTCTCTGCCTCTCTTCTCTCTCACACACACACACACACACACTTCTCTCGCTACTCTGCTTCGCTGGCTCTCATTTCTCTCTCTCTATCGTCTCTCTCTCTCTCTCTCGCTTCTCTCTCTCACACACACACACTTCTCTCTCTCTCGTCTCTCCTCTCTCTCTCTCTCTCTCTCTCTTCTCTCTCTTTCTCTCTCTTCTCTTTCTCTCGCTCTCTCTCTCTCTCTCTCGTCTCTCTCTCTCTCACACACCCCACACTCTCTACTCTTTCGCTACTCTCTCTCGCCTCTCTCTCTCTCTCTCTCTCTCTCTCTCTACACTCCCCCGGCTCACTGCTCTCTCTCCCTCTCTCTTCTCGCGCGCATTCTCTCTCGGTGTCTCTCTCCGCGCGCACTCTCTCTCTCAACCTCGCCTCTCTCTCTCTCCCTCGCTCTCGTCTCCCTTCGCTCTCTCTCTCTGCTCCTCGCCTCTCTCTCTCCCTCTCTTCTCACGCACGCGCTCTCTTCTCTCTCCCTCTTTTTTCTCTCTCGCGCCTCTTCCGCGAGATTTGCAGCGACAGCTGCGAACAATAAGATCTTTATACTGTAGATGGAGATCACAGCATAGATAAGACATGGATAATGAAGCCATTATATCTGTCGCGCGGCGCGCCAGATGCTACCGTATCTTTCGTGCTTATATGCATATTTTTTTCTCAGAAAATTTCATTTAAACCCACCGTGGCGTGCTATAGCTCGTTCAGCGTATTGGACATTATTATATTATATTATACATTACATATTAAAAATAATAATAGCCAATAATATTATTATTATTATATCTAGACCATTAGATATACGCGTCAGGTAATAATACATTGGTGGCGGAATAGGCAGAATAGCCTTTAGAGAGTATATTAACCACGCTGCGTCGAGAGAAGGTATCATGAAATACAGCAAATTTCATGAGCAAAAACAGAAAACGTCGTAGCGCAGCCTAAGTTTTGGTAAAGCATGTTACATGGCAGTACGGAAGGCATTTGCGCAGTCACTCTTTCAGCATATTACCTTCTAAATTTGGGGGGGGCGTCTAATGCATCGTTACCGCCTTATACGTCGCGATAGTATGGTTTCCGTGATGGCGTCGCATCGTATATATGCCTATTCTCATTAATGTATACATATAATATAATTTTATAATATAAGATATAATATATATATATATATATAATAAATTAATGCATAATATATTAATATTATATATATAATTAAATATAATGTAATATATATAATTAATATAATCAATATAATTAATACATATAATAATATATATAATTATATTAAATATTAATTAATATAATAATAATATAATATATTAATATAATATAATATAAATATGTAATATAATATGATCATAATAATTATAATATAATATAAATAATATACATAATATAATATACTATAATAATAATCTATAAATAATGTAATATAATATAATAATTATTAATTTAATATAATATAATATAATATAATTATATTAATATAATATAATAATGTAATATAAATATATATAATAATTATAATATAATATAAATAATTAACATAATATATATTACTATAATATATTATAAATAGCGGCAGATTGGCCGAGAAATGTTTTGGCGGGGAATTACGCGAACATGATCCGTCTGCGGCACCCGCTGCTTATCCGCCTCTTCCGCTCCGTTTCTCATTCCGCTTTCAGTCGGTCGCGGCTTTCCCCCGCCGATTGAGTTGTTAACCGATTTCACCAACAGAAATTTCCTGATACTTAGTGTTCGCGATTCGGATGTGACGTCACGGCGCTCGCGGGAAACGGCTGTTTGATTGTATTATGAAAATGGCCCGACATTAGCACAGAGGAATTCTCGATAGTCCAAGGTACTAGCTCATAATCGCTACAGGACGGTTGAGCACGCTAGTGTTTATTCAAGTTATATGCTAGAATTGATACTATATATATATATATATATATATATATATATATATATAAAATTATATTTTATTGTATTCTGTTGCAAAGATTTCAGCGACGAAATTTCGCTGCGGTTACTTAGCAAAGCACAATCATGTCGTTTCTAAACGGCAAAATTCTACACAAACAGTTTGGTGCTACACGTTTTGTGGATATGTGAAATCGGAAATACGCACAATTTTGCGACGGGCTATGATAATCTTGAATTTATTAGGCCTCGCGCTGCGATCAGCAAATAACGATAGACATTTTGTGTGCGTGTTGGGCTGGTGCTATTCAACGATTGCGCCATCGATTCTATATGAACAGTTTGAATTAGCATGCCATGGCGATTCAATGAACGCACTTTTTATTCGCGTGTTGTCAGAAGAGCAGTTACCATCTAAATTCATATATTCAACCATGAGGCTCGACATTTAAAACACTTGGCAAATACACACACACACACCACACACACACACACACACACACACACACACACACACACACACCACACACACACACATACACACGCGCGCGCGCACACGAACACACGCACGCACGCACAGACTCAACACACACACACACACGCGCACGCGCTGCGCACACGCACGCACGCACGACACACACACTCGCAGGCACGCACGCACGCACGCACGCACGCACGCGCGCGCACACACACACACACACACACACGCACACACACACTCGCACGCACGCACGCACGCCACGCAACGCACGCGCGCGACACACCACACACACACACACGTAACACATACACACGTGTGATGATTCATTATACATGCATTATGCAGGACAGACGGATAATGAAGAAAGGTCGCGTACTATTCCCAATCGCTTCTTCTGTCGCTATATCTATTTATCTATCTATCTATCTACTTCCCTTGGTCTCGCTCCCTCTTTCTCTCTCTCCTCTCCTTCTCTCTCTATCTCTCTCTCTCTCCCCCCCTCTCTCTTCCTCTCTCTCTCTCTCTCTCTCTCTTTCTTTCTCGCTCTCTCTTCTCTCGCTCTCACTCTCTCCCTCTCTATTCTCTCGCTATTCTTATCTCTCTCTTTCTCTCTCTCTTCTTCTCTCTCTTTCTCTCTCTCTCTCTCTGTCTCTCGCTCGCTCATAATCTATATCAATTATGTCAGCAGGTCAAACAGTCAGGGCTTTACGTTTATGCATATCAGCCACGTTAATATCTAGCAATGCATTAAATCATGCA
>NW_014577178.1:495708-514392 GCF_000485595.1 Priapulus caudatus | reverse complement strand
CGAGGTTGTTGTTGAGGCGTGCCATGATATATGCCTATTCTCATTATGTATACATATAATATAATTATTTAATATATAATATAATATATATATATATATAATATAAATTAATGAATTAATATATTTAGATATTATATATATAATATAAATATAATGTAATATAATATAATATAATATAATCATTAATTATATACATATAATAATATTATATAATATATAATATAAATTAATTTAATATAATAATAATATAATATATATAATATAATAAATATAAATATGTAATATAATATGAGTATAATAATGTTAATATAATATAAATAATATAATTAATATAATATACTTAATAATATAATCTATAAATAATGTAATATAATATAATAATATATAATTTAATATTAATATAATATAATTATAATATAATATATATAATTAAATAATGTAATATAAATATGATATAATAATTATAATATAATATAAATAATATAACATAATAATATTACTATAATATATTATAAATAGCGGCAGATTGGCCCGAGGAAATGCTTGGCGGGGAATTACGCGAACATGATCCGTCTGCGCACCCGCTGCTATCCGCCCTTCGGCTCGTTTCTCATTCCGCTTTCAGTCGGTCCGGCTTTCCCCGCGCGCAGATGAAGTGTTTACCGATTTCACAACAGAAATTTTCCTGTACTTAGTGTCGCGTTCGGATGTGGACGTCACGGCGCTCGCGGAAACGGCTGTTTGATCTGTATTATGAAATGGCCGCAATTAGCACAGGAAGATTCTGATAGTCCAAGGTACCTAAGCTCAATAATCGCTACAGGACGGTTGAGCACGCTGTGTTTATTCAGTTAATGCTAAGATTATACTATATATATATATATATATATATATATATATATATATAAAATTATATTTTATTGTATTCTGTTGCAAAGATTCAGCGACGAAATCGCTTCGGTTAACTTAGCAAAGCAAATCATGGTCGTTATCTAAACGCGCAAAATTCTACACAAACAGTTTGGCTGCTACAGCGTTTTGTGGATATGTGAAATCGGAAATACGCACAATTTTGCGACGGGCTATGATAATCTTGAATTTATTAGGCCTCGCGCTGCGATCAGCAAATAACGATAGACATTTTGTGTGCGTTGGGCTAGGTGTAATTCAACGATTGCGCCATCGATTCTATATGAACAGTTTGATAGCATGCCATGGCGATCAATGAACGACTTTTTATTCCGTGTTGTCAGAAGAGCAGTTACCATCTAAATTCATATATTCAACCATGAGGCTCGACATTTAAAACACTTGGCAAATACACACACACACACCACACACACACACACACACACACACACACACAACACACCACACACACACACACACAATACACACGAGCGCGCGCCACACGACACACAGCACGCACGCACAGACTCAACCACACACACACACGCGCCACAGCGCTGCGCAGCCGCACGCACGACCACAACTCGCAGGCACGCACGCACGCACGCACGCACGCACGCGCGCACACACACACACCACACACACACGCACACACACACTCGCACGCACGCACGCACGCACGCACGCAACGCGCGCGCACACACACACACACACACACACGTACACACATACACACGTGTGATGATTCATTATACATGCATTATGCAGGACAGACGGATAATGAAGAAAGTCGCGTACTATTCCCAATCGCTTCTTCTGTCGCTATATCTATTTATCTATCTATCTATCTACTTCCCTTGGTCTCGCTCCCTCTTTCTCTCTCTCCCTCTCCTTCTCTCTCTATCTCTCTCTCTCCCCCCCTCTCTCTTCCTCTCTCTCTCTCTCTCTCTCTCTCTTTCTTTCTCGCTCTCTCTCTCTCGCTCTCACTCTCTCCCTCTCTTTCTCTCGCTATCTCTATCTCTCTCTTTCTCTCTCTCTCTCTCTCTCTTTCTCTCTCTCTCTCTCTGTCTCTCGCTCGCTCAATATCTATATCAATATGTCAGCCAGTCAAACAGTCAGGCTTACGTTTATGCATCAGCCACGTATATCTAGCAATGCACTTAAATCAGCACAAATCCTCGCGAACCTGTGGCAAAGATTTCGACGCAAACCAAGTGATACAAAGTGTACGCGGATCCGTGTGGTGACTGTTACCATCGTGCGGTCTATGTCAGACAACGCTTGCACCGTAGTTACGCGTATGCCGCCCCCCCCCAAACGTATTCATTCTCCTCTCTATGTTGTAAAAAAAAACGTCCAAATCTACAGCGAAATTCATTCATACGCCACGCCTCATAGTTGTAAATAATAAAATTCCGAAACAGTTCCGTGGCATATCCATTCACATTTTCGTCGTAATTTCCACGCAACGGTGCGTTTTGTGCTCGGTAAAAAATGAAGCAACGTAGACAACGAGATTGTCTCTCTTGATGGCCCGTTATTGTTGCTGTATTTGTTTCTCTCTGCGCGTATATATGCGGTTTCTCCTGATGGCCCGTTACTGTTCTTGTATTTGTTTCTCTCTGCGCGTATATATGCGGTCTCTCCTGATGGCCCGTTACTGTTGTTGTAGTTGTTTCTGTCTGCGCATATATATGCGGTTTCTACGGATGGCCCGTTACTGTTGTTGTAGTTGTTTCTGTCTGCGCATATATATGCGGTTTCTACGGATGGTCCGTTACTGTTGCTGTATTTGTTTCTCTCTGCGCGTATATATGCAGTTTCTCCTGATGGCCCGTTACTGTTGTTGTAGTTGTTTCTGTCTGCGCATATATATGCGGTTTCTACGGATGGCCCGTTACTGTTGTTGTAGTTGTTTCTGTATTTGTGTATAGATGCGGGTTTTCCTGATGGCCCGTTGCAGTTGTAGTTGTTTCTGTCTACGTGTATAGATACGGCTTTTACTGATGGCCCGCTGTTGTTGTAGTTGTTTCGGTCGGCGTGCACAGATGCGGTCCCGCCTGGTGGCGCTGCTGGGCGTAATGGCGATGGTCACGTGTCAGCGCCAACCAGCCAACGCCGGTGCGGGCACGACGAGCGATCGTCACGCCACGGTGTCGACACCCGGTAAGTAAACAAACGTTCACCGTTGCGACCCGAAAGAATCGTTAATACGAGTACGCTGATAAAAGTTTTCCTTCTGCGCTCTCTCTTTCTCTCTCTCTACGCTCTCTCTTCTCTCTCTCTCTCTCTCTCTTCTCTCTCTCTCTCTCTCTGTCTCTCTCTCTCTAAAAATTACTACTCTAACCCTCTCACTCATCTCTCTCTGTCCTCATAACTCGTCTCTCTCGTCTCTCTCTCTCTCATCTCTCTCTCTCTCTCTCATCTCTCATCCTCTCATACTCGCTCAAAATCATCTCTAACTCTCTCTCTCTCCTCATACACGAACTACTTTTAAATAATCAGAAAAATATATGACAAATATGCTAACGGTATTCATTCATCCCTCTTTTCCTCTGTCGCAGTCTCTCCTCTCTATGCTCTCTCTCTCTCATCGTGTGCTCCTCTCACTTCTCTACAAATTTCTCAATCGCTGTAAGACTAACCTATACAATCTCTTCTTCTCTCTCTCTACTAACACATCGCAATGTGGCTACACCTTAATATATAAAAATCATCTTTATTTCTCTCTCTCACTTCGGCTGTGTCACCTGCTCCCTCTCTCTCTCTCTCTCTCTCTCTCACTCTCTGCCGTTCTCTCTCTCTCTCTCTCTTCTCTCTCTCGCTCGTTCTCTCCCCCCCACCCTCTCTCTCTCTCTATATATATATATATAATATATATATATATGAGCGGATGAAGGCGAGCGTTGGACGCCTTAACGCTTTAATTGCTGTCGCCCTCGTTGCTGGCTAACTGACATGACGAGACGGATTCACAGAATTTATCGGCGAATTATAGCGAGCTAGTAAATACTGCCGCGCGGCTTAAATGAAAAACATTAGACTGTCCGCGAAATAAATTGTCGAATAGCCTCAATTTACCCCCACGCTGCGCTCTCGTATGGTTTTTGTGCTCGTGTATCGAAGCTGTATATTTCATCGGTTACGTGTTGAAAAAAACTGTAACTATAATCGTTAGAGTTGTGCTTCAGCTTGATTTTGTTAGCTTAGAAAATCTTATGTTTGAGTGTTAAATTGAGCGTCTTATATTAACAGATACTTACGACGAGATTACGACAATCGAATGGCTCACAGCCTTCAACGTCCAAGTGCAGTTTCATTGGAATATAAAGGAAATCGCCGAATGGAATTATCTCACAAATATGACGGATGAAAACAGCCGAAAGTACGCAGCAGCAGTGATCATTACGCTGCTATCTTCTATATATTCGCTTATATATATATATATATATATATATATATATATATATATGCGATATTTCCCTAACAGGTTTTGGAAATTTCACCGAGAAATAAACACCTGCCCCACCAAAAGTACCCGCCTACCTATACGACAGGTGTTGCTTGTAACTTGTCGCCTCTCTTCCCTGTAGATACCAACAGGTGACACTTGACTTCAATAAATGGTACGTGAAGAAGAAGCTGGAAGCGATGCAGATAGATGGAAGACGACTGTCGTTTGACACGGCCTGGATGTTACACTTCGTGACGCGGGGACCTGTGATTGACGATGGAGATGCTGCTAGGTGTGCTACACTCACTCACATGCACGTACTTATTGTATCGATTTCTACGTCTAACTATTATAACTATTACAACTACGTATAACGCCTTATTGTAGACTGCTACGTGTGTAAATCTACTTCTGGACGTTGTGTTCTGTAGTTTTTGTTCTGTTTCGCTAAGTTATTTTTGATTTCGTGAGTTATAACACTCGTGAATATTTTTTATAGAAGGCAGGTATATATATATATATATATTCATATCATATATATATATATATGGGGCTGTGTGCATGCGTGTACGTGCGTGGCCGGCGTGTGTGCATGCGTGTGTGCATGTGGCGTGTGTGCATGCGTGTGTACATGCTGCGTGTGTGTGTGTGGTGTGCGTGTGTGCATGCGTGTGTGTGCGTGCGTGCGGGTACAGCTGATGTGTTTGAAGAGCAGGTAATGTTACATTAAACTAAGGTTGTAGTCGCCGCGCTTAGTTCCAAGAATGTCTCACATGTACATGCGCTGCGTTTCGTCACGCGATCGCTGTTTGTTTACGACGACTTTTTCGCGTTTTCGCAGAGAGATAACTTCTATTAAGGGCGGATTGTGGAGACACTGTTACGGACGACAAAGGTCTGTCTGGAAAAAGAAACGTCTGCCTCGGTGTTGGAACCAAACCTTACGGACATTATGCAGAACTCCAGGTAATAACCATGCCCACAGAGATCACAGAGATATCTTACAAAATATTCACGCTTTTACACTGTTAATGCATGCGGGAACCTTCGCGCTAACAACACAACCCGTTAAATATTAAGACATCGCTGTGATCTCCAAGACGGCGCACCAAACACTACCCATCAATCATTACTACAACTGTTACAGTTACCTACAATCTACATGTATTTAAGCCAGAAATGTGTGCAAATCTCTCGTTTGCAACATTTCTCCGATAACTTTCGCTCGCATCATGCCTGCAGTCAGAATTCGCATATAGATAACTAAATAATAATAATAATAATAATAATAATAATAATAATAATAATATTATTATTATTAATAATATTAATAATAATAATATTAATAATAATAATAATGATGAAGATGATAATTAATAATAATAAGATATAATAATAGTTATAATCATCGTAATTGTGTATTATCATGGTATTATATAATGCGATATTTAGGAACTATGACGAACTGCTGGATGTATGGCTGCGATGGAGGGACGCCGTGGGTCCGCAGATGCGACGCTCCTACGCTCGCCTCGTCTCTTTACTCAACCACGTCGCTAGAAGCAGCGGTATTGCACAACAAACCCGGCGAGCAAATACTAATCGATAGCTTACACTTTTACCGAGTCCGTCACCAATCGAACTGAACTGTCGCTGAGGGAGTGAGATGAGCATAATATTATATCGCAGTGCGCGTTGGAGCACATGCGCTGACAGAGGAATACTCAGGCTGTCAAAAAGCACACATATACGCGTAGACGCGCATATAGCGCATACGCGTCCATAAAAGCATATCATATTTCATAGCAAACATGTTTTATTCAAGGTTATAGAATTCTTCGCGAAATATTCGTTACATCGTTGATGATTTAAATGCTTTATAAGTAGTTATTACGCATGTGACAGAAGATTGTCTATAACTAGTGACAAGACAATCAAAGAAGAAGAATAAAATTCGAATGTCGCCAATTCACAACGCGTCCGTGGCTTAACGTTAATCGTGGTTTCCTTTGTTTCACAGGCTACAGTGATCAAGCCGAGGTGTGGAAGGAACTGTTTGACATACCAGACCTCAGGTCTTATGTTGAGCAGAAATGGCAGCGCCTGAGGCCTCTCTATCTGCAACTACACGCATATGCGCGCAGCAAACTCCGCCACTTATACGGGAAAAATAAAGTTTCCGAAAAAGGCCCTATTCCGGCACATATTCTAGGTAGTGAAGTCCTATTTTTATTTACTGATTGATCGATCAATCAACCAATCGAACGATCGATCAATCGGTCGATCGACTTTTGGATTATTAAATGAATGAATCATTCCATCATATATATTTTCATACACGCGCAAAGTTAGTTGAAGTTACCTAACAGAGTTGTTTTATAAATTATAAACTTGTTAGTGACGTCATATATATACATAATATCTGAGGTATCACCTTTACTGCAGTCCACATACTAGGCCATATAGAATAGAATATCTGGCAGCGCGTACGACTAGCACCATCTTTACTCTAACAACTGCTGTTTCAGATCGTCGCCCGCATGTATTCAATCACCATGTTGAAGCTAACGCTGTTGCATCACAGGGGAGTTTCTCAACCCTTTCATCACTTAGTTAACGTCAGGGACTAATAATACTTGCACGATGTTGATTTCACGACGCGTCTCTGCGGACGGCAGAAACGTCGGCAGTCAAACAACACATGCTAGCCTGATAGCTGCTTGCTATAGACGCGCTCGCAACGCGAACTCGATCGCTCCTGCTTACTCAGAGATATCGTTATTAACAAGGGTTCATAATGACCAATTTGTCATTATTAACCCCTGTTATTAGTGACACCCGCTCATCACAACTGCTTCTCCGCTCACCCGCACCCGTACTGACACCGTATGTCACTATATATCACGTTGATAGTATCATGGTGGGCACTCAGCGTGCTGAGGACGGGGAAAGTACAGAGCAGCTCACAATATTGGGGAAGCCGGTGCTGGGATTAATAGGTTCTATCACAGGATGAGCTTGAGATGGGATATCTCACCCGAGTTATAGATATCCCGTCTCATACGAGCGTAGCGAGTACCAAGTACCAAGTACCAAGTACCAAGCTGAATGTTGTTGTATTATATTTATTAATTTATTATTTATTATATAGGACTTACTATTTTAGTTTACGACGTTTTATTTGCTCCTCAAACCAGGGGCAGGTTCTTCCTTGCTCTATCCCCCCATCCATCCACCCTACCCCTACCTCTTCGTCCCCAGAGACCCTACCCCCGTGCAGGTACTTTAATTAACTGACAGCAGTAATTAAGAGGTCGCTCCTATGTTAACAGGCAACATGTGGGCGCAGGATTGGTCGTCGTTGTACAGCCTGCTGGCACCGTACCCCGGGGTTGAGCTACCTGACATCAGTAGCGAGCTGCAGGGACAGGAATACACGGCTGACAGGTGAGAGAAACCCCAGCTCGTTTAACTCTACTTTGTAAATCAGTAACTAGAGAAAATGACGCATAATAATCTAACTAAGGAGTGGATTTTAAAAGTATCAAAATTAGACATTCGCAGAATGGACGGAACATGTAATATGCACGGCATAAATGAGCCTGTAGTTCCCTATGAATCGAAATATGCGTCTCTGACATGCCGCTAACGTCTTACAGGATATTTCATACGGCTGAAGATTTCTACACGTCCATTGGGCTGGAGCCTATGACCAAAACCTTCTGGAAGAGGTCCATGCTGCAAAAACCCGCGGGCCGTGACGTCATGTGTCATGGGTCAGCTTTCAACATGCACGACTGGCGAGGCGAGGACTTTAGGTGGGTAGGAATATCTGTCAGCACTCGGCATTGATGACATCAAGCAAATGAAAAACATAAAGGGCTTGTCGCGCGACGCTTTCACGAGATTTTCAAAAGAATATTGTAATCGTAGTTTGATAAATACCTTTCGCGTTGAGTTGACAAACCAACTACCAAATTCGTACAAATTAATAACGGCATTTAGGATCAAGATGTGCACGGAGATTGATTCTTCGCATTTCTCGACCGCCCATCACGAGATGGGGCACATCGAGTACTACATGATGTACGGCGACCAGCCCGACCTCTACCAGGAAGGTGCGAACCCAGCTTTCCACGAAGCCGTGGGAGATACGATCCTTCTGTCAGTAAGCACTCCGCAACACCAGAGCATCATCGGGCTTGCCGCACCATCGTCGCACGCTGACAACTACGGTAGGACGCTATATACTAGCTTACAACCAATGATCACAGCCAGATCAATAAAGTTTATTCTACTTTTATTCTTTATGGCTACTGTGAGTCTAAAATAAAATTATTCTTACATTTGGAAGAAACTAGTCCCTTGCAGAGCAATATTCGTACAATGAGTTGTGTTAGGCTTATTGCGATATGCCTGATAGACATGATTCAAACACTATTCAAGTCTCAGAAACTAATACCCCCGTCAGACTGGACGGCGACCATCCGCGACCGTACGGCGACCAGAAAATGTACAAGGTCGCCGGCAAACGTGAACACAACGCGAGAAAAAGTCCCAGCAAATTACAAACTTGAAAAAAAACCGCGCTCTTATCGCGACCTATGCAATCATACCGCGTTCTCACGGCGCGCCCGCCACGACTTCTCCGCGCTTATGGCGTTTCTATTGAGATCTATGTGCTTGGCAACGGCGATCACTGGCGTTCCCGCGGCGCCCTCACCACGCTCATGGGGTTCTTACCACGCGTCTTCTACGTGTATCGCGACTGCACGGCGACCTCACGGCGTTTCTACCACGTTCTCACGGCGACTATATAAGCTGGTCAGATTTTCGGAAATTTCAACTGTATAGTTGTGCGTTTGCTGAGTAGAAACACGATGCCGAAGAAACAAGCTACCAGAGGCCGAGGCCGTGGCCGTGGCCGAGACAGATCGGCATGAAACAGATCGGCAGATCGGATGAGACAGATCCATGAAGTCGCCGTTGCAAATGTTACCATTTTCGCAGCGTCTTTCCCACGCGTGTACTGCGCGTGTACTACGTTCATGGAGATGTTACGACGCTTGTCTCACGACCTTCGCGACCCCACCGCGTTCTCACCGTGTTCCAGGTCAGATCGCCGAACCTTGGCGTTTGTTTTGAACATGCTCAAAACAAACGCCGTGACTCGGCGATCATTGGCGACCATGGCGACCACAGCACGATGTCTGGCGTTTCCACCACGCTTATACCACGCTTATGGCGACCTTAGCGCGCTCTGGGCCCATTTTCCGCCGTAGCAGCGCAGTAAGGACGCCACCCCGGTCTGACGGGGGTATAAGCAGAAATGGTGATATTTAGTGGAATATTATTCTCTTTACCATGAGTCTGATGGCAACTTTTAAATTTCAATTAAATCCACACATTCTAAAATCGTTCTCTTCTGCAATCAGGCCTCCGTCGAGATTATTTACGTAATTTAGCCAATATCGACTGAATAACCAAATACACTCCATAAAAAAAATCATCAGTGTTTTCCGAATTCGTGAGACTGAAGGTTATGCAGAACAAAATGTATAGAAGGTTTATGTTTACTCACCTATATGTGGAACGTAGAAAGACGTTGCATTGCTCGTCAGATACACAACTGACCTGGTACTGAAGTCGCTGTCAGGTTATAGTGAGCCAGTTGCCCAGCGCGCACGTTCTGTATTTCACAGGTGAAGTGAAATCTTGTATTGTGCAAACAGTAAAAACAGTGCAATCAAAACAGGATCCGGCAGTCACCTATATTTATATACAATGAAATAATTTGTTCATCTAGCACGCGTGATCCAGCTGCGTGCAATGTACTATATTCATTCGTTTGAAGTTAATCTAGTCATATAATTTTCTCGATGAAGTTGTCATATGCGAACGGCTATAATGATAGGCGTATATTAACAACCAGTTTTCTTATATATATGACTTATACGAGTGTTAGTAACAAAACATGATAACGGTGATATTCATAGTTAGCATTGCGACGTTAGGCGGCTCCATTTGCGTCCTGAACAATTAATTAATAACAATAATAACAATAATTAGTCTTGATACCTGCGATCTGGTTCAATCGTGGAGCTACGCGGTTGTACGTAGGCAAAAAAATGGCCTAGAAATAACTTCGATGTGGTTCTCTGCGTATGCCAGAGTTTCAGATAAACTACTTGATGAAAATGGCGCTGCGAACAGTTGCCTTTCTTCCATTCGGGTTGCTAGTGGACCTGTGGCGTTGGGACGTGTTCGAGGGTGTTGTTACTGAGGAGGAGTGGAACGAGCACTGGTGGAACCTGAGGTATACGCTACCCAGCATTGCTGCAAACCTACGCAACCTGCGCTTTACTGAACATCAGCTGCTGCTCAATGTTATTACCAAGTGGGGGGAAGCCGTATTGGAATTATCTCCCTTCCTCTTTAGTTAGTTGCAAGCTTGAGGCTTTTTCTACTGCGATCCGCAGTGTTGATCTGTCTATTTGTTCAACTTTGTCTTTTCCCGTCTTCGATATAGTCCCTTGGACTTTGAAGACTAATATTTATGAAGTTACGAGGTAAATCGAGGCAACTACCGGAAGCTGATTCTGGTGCCTGAAGCCATGCTAATTACGCACGCCCGGTGTAAACGCTCTTATATGCGCTGCTGCTGCCGTACCACTAAGAATCCTAATGTTTTAATCAGAAAGTCGTGTGACCTGGCTTGAAATTTGCAACGCCTTACTACTACAGCCTGGTGAAAACGTCTGTTCTCTTCTGGGTGAAATGGATCTCTTTCGCTATCACTATCTCTATTTCGACCTTTATATATATCTCTATTTCTATCTTTCCTTCTCTTTTTCGCTTGCTCGTTTGCTGTCTGACACTCCTAATACGCACATACTAACTTGTTGCTGAGTATTGTGTAATAAGTGCGATGCGTAGTTGGTGATACTTTGCCTTCTTGTACGTTAGAGAGCAGTACCAGGGAGTGCGACCGCCCACAGCTAGGCACAGCACCGACTTTGATCCAGGCTCCAAGTACCATATACCACTGAATAGCAAATACATCAGGTACTCATAAACTAACGTTGAGATGTAAATGATGATTTTTAACATCGCTATGCACCCGTGCAATGAGTGTGCGACGGCTGCTATCTGATATAGTACGAAGGTATATTGTATAGGAAGAAACCATCGTGATTAATTTTCTATTCACATTTTATTTTTCAGCTATTTCTTGAGCTACCAGCTGCAGTTTCAGTTTCACAAGGCGTTGTGCGCGGCGGCTGGCCATCAGGGGCCTCTGCATACGTGTGACATATACAACTCGCGGGCCTCTGGTGACACTATGAGGTATGCATTCTAAATACTAGCACGTTGCCGTTAGACAGTCATCGGGACTAGAAGCAAGTGCTCTTCCGTAAAATTAACCACGACGCTCCGCGTGCACGTTCAAGACACTCGGTTGTTCAGTTAAAGGGATACAAGTTTTAAAACGTTTAAAAAATATTTCTAATGAATATTGAATAATGGAATTTTTTTTATGTAACGTCTTTTAAACCTATTTTAACTGAAAATATGCAAGGAACCTGGGGGTCATGTATCCCTTTAATATCGCGGTGCACGCTCATGAATAAGCTATACCCGGTTTCAAGTCGAAGTAAACTATAGTTCCCCGAATTCGATTTGCTTCAATCACTTCTTACAAAGTACTACAAATAAATCGAACAGTTTCATGCGGTAATCGCGCTTAGCTTTACAGCGTAATCGTGGCGTTAGCCGCTTGCCAGTTAAATCAGCGCGTATTTCCTACGACAGTAGTAAAACTCAGGTTTACTGCTAGTTTTCTTGCGTTTGTAGGCGTGGGCTGCGACTCGGCTGCAGTCGACCGTGGCCGGACGTCTTAGAGCTAATGACAGGAGACCGGGATATGAGTCCGGATGCTCTGTTGGAGTACTACCAGCCGCTGATGCAGTGGCTACAGGAACACAACGCGCAACAAGATATTCACGTCGGATGGTAGAGAAACCAATGAACAGCAATCAGCGCCTATATATATATATATATATATATATATATATTACGGTGCGTATGTTATGAAACCACAATATCCGCATAAGACGCTCCTGTTTCTGATAGGTTTAGTGACATTTGTTTCTGAAGCCCTCGGTGTGACACTCGATGTACATGGCCTGTGATACAGGCCAAGCACGGGTAGGTGGGTGCTCAGATTTGCATATTTAGCCAGTTCTGTTCTAATAGTCATATTTATCATTACGCTGCTCATATCAATAAAAAAACGTGCGCATCTCTTCTAGGGCTCTCATTGTCACAAAGATTCATTAAACGCTTGGTTAATGAATGTAAAAAATGTGTTCATAATTACATGCGCTCGGCGTTTGAAAATACAGTGATATATAATAAATTACAAGCTGAAGTTGTGAAATGAACGTTTGTGTTCTACTTCTTTCGCTACGAAGCCCCTCCCCCAACATATGAATATATTGCAATGCAATGTAGTACATATACCCACAAATTTAATACAGTGCAAGACAGTATTTCATTATTTGACCATCATTACCTGGTTTTGCCTGTAGTATATATAATATATATATAGTATATTATGCTTGTAGTAATTGAGTGTTCCATCAAATATGTTTCAGGGTGGCTGCACAAAAATACATGTGTGATCATTCAACTTATTTGTCAGCAAGTAAACGTACATTATCATTAAGATTTACATTCGTTTAATTCAAAAGATCATATACTTGTACGCAATTTATTACACAGAATTTCACACACTTATAATTTTTGTCAATTTCTAACAATAATACATTAATAATAAAAACAAAAAGTACACTATACTTATATTCTATATTCGATTATCATATCGATTATTTGTAAACAGAATGTAGTAACGGGGTAGTAACTGCTGCCAAGAATGGCTTTATAGAGAATATACCCAATCTGTAACTGTGAAAAACTGTATTTAAACAGTTGTTACAATCAGTTAGCATCCCCACAAGTAGCAGCTGTGTCAAGTTCTTATAACTAACGATTTGAGATGGCCGATCTTGTTCAATAATAAAGATTCATGCTCCCAGTCGGTGTACAACAAATGTGCTCGTAATAAAAGTTACCTTGACCTGTTGCAATAATACCTAGATACTTCAAATAAACCATACATAGACTGCTAGAGCCATTATGTACATATTAGATGCAAACAATATGCAAAAATAATCCATAACAATCATTCTTTTGACCTTTCACATGTGAAAGATATTTTACAAGCTTCAAGGACAAGTAGCCCCCAGAAACTCACCCCCACTAAGGGCAACAACCCTGGGACAATTACCACTAATAATTTATTTACAAGATTACTGCATAGAATTAATTCCTTGAAAAAGAGTTAATCGGTTTGAGTGAAGAGGTGATTGTCGGGAATATTGTCTGGGGGTTAAATCCCATGGGAATGTTTTCCCATGGGATAACTTCTCAGAGGTACTGTTAGAGGGTAATTTTCCAGGGAATACTAAGTCTTGTCCTGATACTATTTCATGATACAAATCAATTTATTTCAAAACTAGACTTCTCTAATAGGCAATGCAATCTAGAAGCGATTATGAAACCATACTCATTCATTAATTCACTCAAATTTCCTCCAAAAATAATGGTTGTAGAAAATCAGCAGCAATTGATGGAACCAAAATGATTAACATGAAATAATGCAATTTTGTGCGTCATTTTATTCACTTTCTAGATACAGAAGAGAGTTGGTCACATATTTTTCCAAGACCATCCAGCATTGTGTCAAGCGTTCCCTTTGACAGTTCCACACTGTGAAAGGAAGTCACAGGAGCTGTACTGCTCTGATCCAGATTGTCCTGCACCTGCAATTATGGCAGCACCCATAAAAATATGACTGACACACTGCAATGCTAGGTACAAGTCAATCAAATCAGTTATTTCCAATATAAAACATACTATTACAGTTACTTATAATTACTAAGCTGGAATTACTCTTTTACTCTATTCAGAGAACATGAATTCCTGACTCAAATCTAATTAACATGGTATCACACAGTCTATCTATTCTACTAGGATTATACCTGAAGCTGAAGCAGGCATGTTGGAACTGACATTCTCGACACAGTCTCTGACGCCATCTTCAGGTCAACCCGCCAATCAAAATCTACCAGCTTCGGCATTGTGACTGAAATGAGAAAGTTCCTGCTTTAAAACAATAATCATATATATTGCAGATGAATTTTCTGTGTTCATCAAAAAATACTGTAAATACAGGTTATTATGAATCAATTTTAATCAAAAATAAATCACAATTACATTTCAAATAGAGAAAAATGCTATATGTTGAATTATGTTCTGATCCTAATTACATGAATATGAATTTAATGTTTAAATATACTTACTTTCACTGTTTATAATATAGTTTCGCCATGATTCTGAACGCTCTGTGATTATTTTTGATAAAAGATCTTTCAGGTTTTTATGAAAACTCTCTGAAAACAGAAAAATTAATTTAATTAAGAATCCAAACTCCATTTTCTAAACTACTTCTTTCTTATACATTATAAAAATAAAAATATAGAACTCTTAAACTTACAACATAGTACACAGATAATGAGATATAATATGTTTCAATCATGTGAGAGCTGGAAGACATTTGGAAATATCAGAGTAAAAAATTAAATGCAACAGAAGCTAGAAATACCTGGAAATATTGCCTGGGCAGATGGCAGGTCAGAGCAACCCTCGTAAATTGCCTTCTTTACTAGTTTCGCTAATGAATTCATCAACTGTATAAAAGATACACATGTTAACATCTGAAGCCGTACAACATAGTCCTATTTCATATAGAATTATGTACATTATTGGAAACAGGTGGTGGTAGTTTGCTGATAGTTATATACCTGTTGTGCTTCCGAGTCAGTGATGTCTAGTTTAGTAGACACATTGCCTGTTACTGTGGGCGGAACTGGGTGCGTATCTCTGTGCGTATAGGCAGCATCACAAAGCTGTAGGACAACCTCCTTAGATGGAGCCTGGAGGTATAGCGAGTTATTAATGTCTATTAATGTATCGGATGCACATTAAAGCGATACTATAGGAGGTGTACAACAGTAAGCTTCTGCAATTGTTCACCGTTGCACTATTTCGTTTCTAGAAAATGCCGTTTTTGGCATTTTTTTTCGCTGAAATTCGGCACTAGATTGCAATAATTTGCATCATGCACGCAAGTTAGATGCCTCGTGGACGTCTAGAAAGCATTAGAAGTAAAATTGGTCTTGTTGTGTAATTGTGCCATTCCAGCTAGTGGCGTAGCCATGGTCGCCGGTCGGCCATTTTTGTGTATGAAATGTAGTCAGACAACTTTGTAGAAATTCGCATCATAGAGCTGGCAAAAGTTTCGAGCGGAGCATAGAGCATGAAATTGTAGTTATTTAACATGAATAAAGTGTATGTTGTGTAAGCGAAGTAACAGTGCGAGTATTTTTAATTAATATCTGTTCGATGCTTATTCAGGCCTGCTGCCTATGGACGCCATCTACTGTTGTTCACCACCTATAGTCTATACCAGGGTTCTCCAAGAGCACTTATAGCCTGGCGGCCCGCCAGGCTATCGTCGAGCCCCGCCATCCTAAAATGCACCCGCCACTCTAAATATCATAGCCGCCGTGCTAAATATCATAGCCCCCGGACCCCCCTAGCACGCAAACCGCCTTCAGCGATTTGCAACTACGACCGTAAAGGCAGCACCCGCCATACTATAATGAAAAAGCTCGGAGAACCCTGTATACCCTAGAATTTTACAGTATTATGAGCAGGGGCGAGGCTACCATAACGCAGACACACAGTTGTGTACACATCATTTCACCAAACATTTCTTTTTATTGCAGAGAAAGAGAGAGAGAGAGAGAGAGAGGGGGGGGGGCGAGAGATAGAGATAGAGTCAGTCAGTCAGACTAAATTGTTTATAAACAAATAACACCCACACGGCGTGCCACTGTATTAGTTACATCATCGATTGAAATGTACATTCCGATTTTGCCGCGCAGCGTCCAAACTTTCTACATCTCTACACACAAGCTTACTACATCAGTGGCGGAATTAGGGGGGGGGGATTGGGTGGCTAGCTATATACCCCTATCTGTTGGACTAACAATACTTTTACATAGTCGCGTGGGTGTACAAAACGTCACCTGATGCATAGATTAAATTATATAATTGAGTGGCAAAGCAGGTTACAACTCTTTTGCAGCTTTTTCAGAATTCCAATAAAGAGTTTTGCTGTTGCCCTCATCCCAGCGGTGGTCAACCCTACACATTGAATAATGAACGCGACTTAAACACGCCGTGATGTGATGTGATGTGCAATGAGTGATGTGTGTGTTTGAGCACACACACACACACACGCACGCACGCACACAGAGAGAGAGAGAGAGAGAAAGAGGGAGAGAGAGTTTAAGACTGTGCGTTAGTTCAACATGTCTTGCTAATAAAACGAAAATTACTGTACATGATTAGTTATAGTGATCTTTAGTGATCACATCTTGTTGCTCATGAAGAGAATAGTTCTACTAAAAAGATAATTGTCGTAGTCAGAATGAAGGCTGTACATTTACTCAAAAGGGCCTCAAATACTATCTCCTGCGATCTACATTTCCACAATTTTCTGGGCCACCCGCCTGTGTGAGTACACATCCATTTCACCCTAGCTACGCTATATATACCGGTACCTACTAATTAATATTATTTATACCTAACTGCTATTTAACTTAGCTGCATAACGCTGATTAACCTTAATATATTTGAAAACGATATGTTGCGCTGCATCCTACTTTTAACAACAGCAAAAGCGTCTCAAACTCTGATTGTGTGGGCGCAGCCATCTTCATTCTAACGGCCCAACGGGTCGATCGCAGATCGCGTACTGAGAAATACACAGACTGGATGGTGGCGCCTCCCAGTGAATGAATTTATTTATTTATTTTGGTAATTAGCGATTAGAGAACAGACCACTATTAAATCCTCCATTGGATCCTCCATTGGAATTGAATTTCAGGAGCTGAAAAATAGTATTTCGACCGTTTTCGGCCGAGTGGCAATATTAAAGCTAGGTAGACATTAGCTCTAGTAACTATAGCCCGCGTACAGTTGCCGCAGGCGGAGCGGAGGGCTATAGTACTAGAGCTAGGTAGACATGTACTTCAGCTGTGCACCATTAGTTATGACATATGTTGTCCGGCGTTTTAAAAAAATATCGCAAATTTACTAATCGACACCACATTTGTGCCTGAAAAACAGTCGTGCAGTCGAACGGGGGCCATACATTGAAAGAATTCGTTTTATATTACCAGTAACCATCCACCCAGCATGTCATTGACACACACGATAGCCAGCCTAAATAATGCAACCACAAAACGTCGCGTCAGCTTTAGTGCACGAGCTGCGGGCACTCCGATTGGTCGGCCGATGACGCGTCTCATCATCTAACCCACTGATCTCTATAATATAATCGATTATATTATAGAGATCAGTGATCTAACCTAACAGCAGAAGGCAGAAAGGTGCGATATGATATGACTACTAGGCACTTTAATTTAATTAAATTTTTTTTTTAGGGTTAGGGTTAGGCAAACTCCACGACAGATGGCGCTCTCGCTCTGGCTCAATTCTACTGTGTGTATTATCCTGAGTGTGGGAAGGGGCACTGCATGCAGTTTGAGGGTTAGGGTTAGGGTTAGGGTTAGGGTTAGGGTTAGGGTTAGGTTTTTTTTTAAGTGCCTATAGTAGTCATATCCTAAGTGCCTAGTAGTCATATCATATCGCACCTATCTGCCGGGTGCAACCTAACAGGGTAATGAACCGGTAGTGATTTAATAGTGGTCACGTGTCATTAGTAGGTCTCAGGCAAAGATCGTATAGTGCCGGAGGCCTATACGATCTTTGGTCTCAGGGGAGAGATAGTGATCCGCTAGATGGCGCATTATTAGTATAAATAAGTTGTGGATATAAGGCGCGTTCACACGGACGTTTTTGGCCCGAGCCTAATTAGGCCCGTGCCAGATTTGGCTCGAGCCGAGCGTTCACACGGACGTTTTTGGCCCGAGCCTAATTAGGCCCGTGCCAGATTTGGCTCGAGCCGAGCGTTCACACGGACGTTTTTGGCCCGAGCCTAATTAGGCCCGTGCCAGATTTGGCTCGAGCCGAGCGTTCACACGGACGTTTTTGGCCCGAGCCTAATTAGGCCCGTGCCAGATTTGGCTCGAGCCGAGCGTTCACACGGACGTTTTTGGCCCGAGCCT
>NW_014577178.1:486204-492068 GCF_000485595.1 Priapulus caudatus | reverse complement strand
TTTGATTTTGCGACCTTATCGTTTTCGAGACTTATGGATTTTGATTTTGAATTTTGATTTTGATTTGATTTCGTTTTTTAGATTTCGATTTGATTTTCGTTAGTTGATTTGATTTTGATATTGATTTTTGATTAATGATTTCGATTTTGATTTTGATTTTGATCTTGGATTTTGAACTTTATGAATTTACGTTATTGATTTCGATTTTGATATTTAATTTTGAATATTGATTTCGATTCGATTTTGATTTCGTTCTGATTTTGAATGTATTTTGATTTTGATTTTGATTTTTATGATTTTTGATCTTCGATTTGAATTTTCCGTTTTGAAATTTGATTTTGACTTTATTTTTTTTGGGCTTTTAATTATTTCAAGAGGTAAAACTTGTAGTGCAGCCCTCAGCCACCAATAGAGTCACTATCTCTCCCCTGTGCCAACAATTTATTTAAGCGATGTTTCACCGTGACGTCATAGATCAGATCACGTCGTATCTGTTAGTGTTGTGGTTGGCCAGACAGCAAAGCCGTGCTGCTTGACATTTACAGATGAATGACCACACATGTTTCTCAACAAAGAAAGCGCCGGCTGTTTATGTAGTCGCACGTACTAGTAACTATCTGTTTTACACATGTTGCAAGCACAGATGTTACATTGAATTAGTAATTGTAGATAGTATTGGTTGTACATAGAGAAGGGTTGGGCGTTTAGCATATAGATTAGAAATAGTTAGGTACTAGCAGATAGAATATCAGACGTTAGAGGGCGTACACATCTGCGTGGCAGATGTGCATTTTGCGCGTAATTGTTCGAATAAAGAGAGAGTGGTGGTGTGTGATTGGTTGGAGTATAAAGGCGCTTGCCAGTGATTGGATGAGGGAGTGATACATATAAGGCTCGGGAGCGCATTTGACGAGGCGGTTGGAACGGGAAAGACTGGACGACGCGACTCTGACTGTTTGTTTGTAAACAATATATTTCTTTAGTAAACACAAAATTATACTTCTTCTTGATTATTTCTACTATAAATTATTACATACAAACTACGTCCCTACATTTGGTGCCGTGACCAGGATTCCTTATTAAGGATGTACGGTCAGGGCGTACACATGCGGTACATGTCGATATTCTGCGTCCAGCTTTTCCACAGGTTGCATGGGACAAGTACGTGCCACGAGACAAGGTACTGACGACAGACAGACGGATACAGCCGGAAAGGAGTGCTAAGTTCGTGCAAGCACCGCACATGCAGGCAGCAGAAGCTGATGAGTGGGAGGAAGAAAACGTCATTCCTCTCGCACAACTGAAGTAGTTGTACTGACATTCAGTGAATTGTCATGAGATTATTTTTTCTACTTACAGGGCATTTGTTGTGTTTCTCCTGCAAGGGAGCATGGGGGACTTGTCAGTGGAGCAGATCCATGCAAGCCCAGGCGCTGTATTCGTTTCGAGGGCAGAAAGGGCGGTAACTCAAAATACCTGGCTGATTACTTTTACGATAAATATTACACAGATTGATCAGTACATGGCGGTATTGGGTAAGGAATTACTCTTGTTGCAACTGGCGCTAGCACCTAGAAACCTCGGGCTATCTCAAAATCAAAATGGGTCTGAATCGGAATTGTCAATGGATCTGAATATTATTATTAATAATCATGTGGCTTGGTTTCGTAGTAAATTGTATTCGTTAACAACACGGTTGCAAGATATACATTCGCTTTATCAACATCATCGTTCAAAGCGGGCTATTTTTTCTGGGATTAGTGGATTATCTAAAATGATATTCGGGACGGCTACTGAGGCAGATGTTAAGCAGTTGCAACAGGAAATAGCTGCCTTGCAAGGGTCGGGAGACAGAATGAGGCATGTGATAAATCAATCAGTAACGGTTTTAAATTTCACGAGGATTCACACTGAATTAAACACTAAAGTAATGGAGCAATTAACCAGTGACACGTGACAGATAACAGTAATGATTAATGAAATTGGCAGGGATTTTTCCAAATTTCAGATACAAACACTCACATATTTGAAATCACTTTCACGGTTACAGATTACAATAAGCAGTTTGACTTTGCCCTTTGCGCATGTACAGGACACATTCGATCAATTGGCAAATAATATTAATTCATTATTAGCAGGAAGATTACCGACAGCACTGATTTCTCCAAGCCAGCTACAGATGTTACTTGAGGAAATCAAAGGGAATCTTCCAGCATCACTCATGTTGCCACGCATCGGGAGGGGGGACCTACTGTACTATTATTCAATAATTAAGACAGTCGCACTGCCAATGCGGATGGTATTCAAGTTGTGGCATTGTTACCATTGCGCCATAAGGAGCAGACATTTACAATGTATGAAATATATCGGCCTCCTGTGTATTTTCCAAATTACACTACAATGTATGCATATTTTGATTTTTCACAACAGTTCCTGGGTATTTCCTTAGATCACTCGCATTACGTCGAACAGGATACTCGCAGTGTACGCACATGTATTCAGGAGAAACGTGATATTTGTCATCTAAATACAGTCATTCGGTCAACAAATATTGTAAATTCTTGTGCAATCGCATTATTTAAGAATGATTCTAATTACATTGCAAGTTTCTGTCAAAAGCGTATCCTGTTTACTGCACGACCGCAGCCAGCAGTATTTCATCTGGAGTAAGGCAGTTGGTATGTAGTAACACCATATTCATTGAGAGTCACTGTTTCATGCCAAGATGCTATCACGGGAAAGGTATCAGTTCAGATTTTTAATGTTGAAGTACAGGGAGTAATTTCGTTAAGTCCTGGATGTAAGGCAGATACAAAGGCGTTTTCAATTCCGGTGTATTATGTGCAAGAGAGTAGAATCATTTTGCAAAATTACGTTAATCAGTGGGAGGATTCAACGGCTGATGCGTTGGTTATTTGGAAAGAATTGTTTATAGAAACTGACATTAAAGTGAAAACTTATACGAAATTAATATCAACTTCGATTGTCCCAGAGAAATTGTATAAGGATACGGATTTAGATGTCGCTTTCGGGGAACTTACTGAAGCTGTCAAAAATAATGTACCAATTAAATCATTCGGGCAATTAGATTTTAAGGAGATTGGAAGTTCGCAAGCAGTTGTGCATCATTCAACAGTTTATGCATTGATCATATTAATAGTGCTAGTTGCATTTGTTGCAGTCGGTTACTGTCGTTTTAGGAAAATAGTTTGCTGGTCATCGCCAATCGTGAGATCAGATATCGTTCAAGGAGCAGGTATAGAAGTGTCGGAGTCGCATAATCCACCACCGGATGGGAATCCACAAACTTCTGGGAGTCATCGACTTACATTTCCTTTGTGGAGTGTGACAGCACCTCGGGAGAGTGACGAGCAGGTTTAGTACAACACATCACGGACAGGTAATGGTATAGGACACACGGTTAGAATGGCGACACAAGTTACGGTGTGAGTGCAGTGTGAGTGCAGTGTGAGTGTAGTTGGGAAGGATAGCAATTACAGAGTTTGAGAAGTGGGTTGAGGTGCATGCAGGTGTTAGGGTGAGAGAGATGGTACCAGGTGTAAATAGTGTATATACAGAAGTGCAGTTTGCTATTTATTAGTATTATTGAGTAGTAATCATATCGTGATTACATATTGCTGGTTCTAGTATCGGGAAACAGGCTATTGAAATACAATGTTAAGTAGAATGTAAGTGAATATTTGTGGGTAGGAGTGAACGGGAGTTAAATGTTAACGAGAACGGGGATTGAAGGGGTTCAGAATGAACATGTTATGATTAGAAATGATGGTTGTTTAGTAAATTGGGCTGGTTTGATAAGGATTTTGAAGTGTGGGTATTATATAGGATTGCGGTTTTGATATATGTGTGCACGCATATATTAAAGGCATGGTTATAGTGATATCGGTTAGGAGAGAGATGCTGTTCGGTGGTTTCTATAATTGTTGCAGTTGCAGGGACATCCAGAAAGGAGAGTACATCGGACGAATCTTCCGCTACACAGAGTTGGCACAGCAATGGTCAAATATTTCGGCAGGACATCGAGGCGGCAGTCAGTATACCATTTTGGCAAGGAGCGAAAAACTACGTCATCACTTCAGTGACTTCAATACTTCAACGACGCAGCACTTCAGCAGAGTCGACGACCTTCAAATTTCTGAGAACAATATTTGTTAACACAAACACTAATGTGTTAGCAGATTAGCAGTGCTGGTGAACTTTTGGCATAAACCATTGGACATTATCGAAGAAATTAAAATGCCACAGCACATTTTGACAATTGCGTCCTGCAATCAATTATTGCATCGGCATCAGAAGAAACAGCGCAGATATCAACATCAAGATCAGGGAGGACATAGTAACATCGTAACATCGGCGAGGGATCAAGTTTACATTATTGTATTTCATTTATTATTGAGTGTTTTGGTATGTGTTGTTGTTTTGTATTTCAGGTCTGCATTATGTATTGTGTATTATGGTATATTATTGAGTTGTTGTTGTTTTGTATTTCAGGTATGCATTATGTATTGTGTATTATGTATTATGGTATATTATTGAGTTGTTGTTGGGTTTGTATTTCAGGTTATGCGTTGTTGGTATTTATTGAGTTGTTGTGTTGCATTGGGGTTGGTGTAGTTTGTGTATTGTTTTCTCTTTTCAGGTTTTCGTTTCAGGGTTTTAAGGAATTGCATTATTGCACAGAAGGTTTCACTTGGCAATTCGTGTCAAGTGTGGTTTTATATCAGTGTGGTCAGTGAGATTTTGTTGGCGGCAGTGTTAAGCCATAGCATTGGAATACCATGGTACTGGCTTTGGTACCATAGGTAATAGGTTGTGTAAAACTTGTGGACAGTTATTATGTGGGGAGGGGGGATGTGTTCAATGAAGGAGTTATTGTAGACGGTATGATGGACAAAGGACGGAATGTATTTGATGTTGGGCTCTATTTCGTCAGGAACAGCTGTGTGTGTGTGTGTGTGTGTGTGTGTGTGTGTGTGTGTGTGTGTGTGTGTGAGTGTGTGTGTGTGTTAGATATGGGGGCTTGGGAGTTAGTTAAACAGGACATTTAGATCAGCGGGGCGCTGAATCGATGATGGGATCATCGTTTTGATGAAGGGGGAGATAAATGTAACGTCTGTTTTACACATGTTGCACAGATGTTACATTGAATTAGTAATTGTAGATAGTATTGGTTGTACATAGAGAAGGGTTGGGCGTTTAGCATATAGATTAGAAATAGTTAGGTTGGGCTATGGGTTGGGGTACTAGCAGATAGAATATCAGACGTTAGAGGGCGTACACATCTGCGTGGCAGATGTGCATTTCGCGCGTAATTATTAGAATAGAGAGAGAGAGTGGTGGTGTGTGATTGGTTGGAGTATAAAGGCGCTTGCCAGTGATTGGATGAGGGAGTGATACATAAGGCTCGGGAGCGCATTTGACGAGACGGTTGGAACTGGACGGTTGGAACGGGAAAGACTGGACGACGCGACTCTGACTATTTGTTTGTAAACAATATATTTCTTTAGTGAACACAAAATTATACTTCTTCTTGATTATTACTACTATAAATTATTACATACAAACTACGTCCCTACAGTACACGTGCGTGCTGCATGCGTGCGTGTGCACGTACACGTGCGTGCATGCGTGCGTGTGTGCGTGCGTGCGTGCGTGCGTGTGCACGTACACGTGCGTGCGTGCATGCGTGCGTGTGTACGTACACGTGCGTGCGTGCGTGCGTGCGTGTGCTTGTATCGAACAATATCAGGCATCTGCTTGCTGCCAACCGTTAAACTGCGCATGTGCGCATAAGACGTCAATCTAATATATATTTGAGTTCGTATGTATGTATGTATGTATGT
>NW_014577178.1:481366-484813 GCF_000485595.1 Priapulus caudatus | reverse complement strand
GTGCGTGTGCACGTACACGCGCGTGCGTGCGTGCGTGTGCACGTACACGTGCGTGCGTGCGTGCGTGTGCACGTACACGTGCGTGCGTGCGTGTGCACGTACACGTGCGTGCATGAGTGTGTGCGTGCGTGCGTGCGTGCGTGCGTGTGTACGTACACGTGCGTGCGTGCGTGCGTGTGCTTGTATCGAACAATATCACGCATCTGCTTGCTGCCAACCGTTAAACTGCGCATGTGCGCATATGACGTCAATGTTTATGAACATGAAACATCGCTTTACAATCGCATACTTTTGCAATCACAATTACTTATACAATACATTTTACATTTACAATACATTTTACAATACATTTACAATACATTTTACAATACATTTACAATACATTTTACATTTACAATACATTTTACAGTAGGAACCTACATTTACAATACATTTACAATACTTTTTTAACTTTTACTTTTGCTCAAGGGGTCGTTGTCGTAACAGGTACTACAGATATGTACCCGAGGTACATATATGTATACACAAAGTGTACCAGACTTGTACTACAGAAGTGTACCCTAACACTAACACTAACCTTAATCCTAACCCTAACCCTAACCCTAACTCTAACCCTAACGCTAACCCTAAACATATATACCTCATATAAAAATATAAACATAATACTAAACAACCTAAAACTACCTCCTAATTATATAAAAATATAAACATAATACTAAACAACCTAAAACTACCTCGGGTACATATCTGTAGTACCTGTTACGACAACGACCCTTCGTGCTTTACTTTTACATACAATACTACAATTACAATACTTTTACAATATATTTTGTATTCATGAAAATGGATAACTACACAAAAGGATATTATACACAAAAAGTATGACTAGCACACTTACTGAAGCGGTACATTGTAAAGCTTGTTAGAGTTACAAAGTATGATAATGTAATATTTACATGCCTGTCATTAATTCTAATAGTAATATTCCGATATTCTAAATGTTCCGATAATAGTAATATTCCGATATGTTTGAAACTGAATCGTAGGCTATACGAATGAATCATATATGGCGCCAGGGACATGTTCTGTGCAGGACCAATCGACTTCGCCCCTTGCCAATGTTTTGATATCTCACGCGTGAGGGTCGAAGCTCAGCTGTCAGGGCCGTCCTTGGGCCATTATAGTGTTTGCTAATTCTAAGTTTACAGTCATAAGCCTCCGTGGCACAGGTAAGTACTATTACAAACAGCGCACGAACCATCAACCATGCATCAGTATTATACTAATATCTATCACTGCTAATACTAATATAGTACTGTGTATCACTACTTAGTACTTTGTTCAAATGCCGCGCTCACTCACTGATTGTGTACACAGGCACTTGGAACGTCTCAATAAAAAAATAATGGTAAATAAACACGAAATGTACCAAAGTCTTAATGTTTCTCTACTGTATTTCGCCTATGATCACCTGTAAATGAAGCCTCGGTCTCCACAACGAACCGACGACGCAATTGTTGCACGAACGCCTGTTGTGGTTTGGCTAGAATCGGTATAATACTAATACTAATAGCCATGAAAATCGACTTCAAATCGGAAGAGGTTCTGCATAACAAGCTCTTTAATTCAGGCATGACGTGTCCGGACCTCGCTTTACCTAGCAGTCCATAACAAGGACTAAAACTTTCATGACGCAGTGACGTTACACGTAATAGTATAGTTCCACTATCCATCAACATGCCTTTCAAGAGAAGAAACAAAACATAAGAATAAAACTAAAAATTATCCAAAAGTGATGATGCAATCGAGTACAAAGGTTATCTGACCTGTATCCTAAAATACATGACATTATTACTGGCTTCCAAAGAATTACCAATACTAGAGGTATATGTGGTTTAGTGGTAGGTGTATGTGACTATACTCTAGGATTGATTTCATGTGTATCTGACTATCTGGTATTCGCTTTGACCACTCTACCAAATCTGGTAACATATGGCTTGTTTGGGCTTCCAGGGTCCATTGCTGGTTGGTCTGTGTTTTATGGTGTGTATTCTGTTTCATAAATTTCGAGATTCAAATTCATTCGATGCGTGAATCGAAATGAATCGATGCAGTCATTCGATGCGTTGAATCGAATCATTCGATGCGTGAATCGAATGATCGATTGCATCATTCGACGTCACTGGGATCGAATCTTCGATTCACGCATCGAATCATTCGATTCACGCATCGAATCATTCGATTCACGCATCGAATCAAAATTCGATGCATCATTCGATGCGTGAATCGACGATCGATTGATGCGTGAATCGAATGAATTCGAGCGTGAATCGAAATGATTACAGATGCGATGAAATACGAAATGTGCGAGTCGAGAATCATTGCGATTCAGCGCAAGTCGAAATCAATTACGATTCAGCGCATCGAATGCAATTCGATTCACGCACTACGCCAATCATTCGATTCCACAGCATTCGAATCTTCGACTGCATCATTTCGACTGCGGTGAATCGAATGATTACGATTGCGCGAATCGAATGATTCCGATGCATCGCATTCGATCTACCCACTCATCGTAATCATCTCGGATTCACGCATCGAATTCATTCGATTCACACATTCGAATGATGCATCGAATGATTCGAATGCGTGAATCGAATGATTCGAGTGAGTCGGATCGATCAATGATTCGATAGCCGTGAATCGAATGATTCGATGCGTGAATCGAAATGGATGCCATCGAATCAATTACGATTCGCGCATCGAATGCAATATCGATTCACGCATCGAATCTATTCGATTCTACCCAGCATCGAAATCATTTCGATCACGCATCGAATCATTCGATGCACGTCATTCGATCGTGAATCGAATGATTCGATGCGCGAATCGGAATGGATTCGATGGCATCTCATTCGATGCATCATTCGATTCAAACAAGCATCGAATGATTCGAATTTCACAGCTGCGAATCAATTTCGATATCAACGCATTGAATCATCGATTCCTAACGCATCGAATGAATTCGATGCATCAATTCGAGCGTTGAATCGAATGATTCGATGCGGTGGGAAAAAAAATCGATCATTCCGATGCGTGAATCGGAATGATGCAATCGAATCATTCGAGCTTCGGCGCATCGAATCATTCGAATCTCACGCATCGATGATGCATCGAGAGTATGATTCGAATGCGAGTGAATCGAATATTCGACTGCAGTGACAGTCAGAACAATAATATGCGATAAACTCGAATGTTATATGATGATGAAAATGCGAAAGATGTTATGGATATGTGATAGAATCGAAATGTTTAATCGATAAAATCAACACATAAAAACAAAAATCGAATATTGGACACACCAACAACATGCCATTAGTGTTTAACCACCTGGTTTCCGGTACTGTCACAGGAAGGTTGTACACTGTGTTCGTCTCATTGCGGCCA
>NW_014577178.1:448193-481341 GCF_000485595.1 Priapulus caudatus | reverse complement strand
CACCAATGCCGGTCAAATGCTTATCTGCAACACACAAGCTACACGAACGCCCGCCCGCGCTGTGCTGCGTGGACAAAACAACGATGAAATAAGAGAGCAGGTAGGGAAAGCGGGATTGGAAAATTCGCTCGACGCTCGCTTCATTTCAAACCATCACATCTCGAACTACACCTCCTAGCAGCTTCCATTCTTTGGTATTATGTGTACATAATTGTGGCACTTGTTTCTGGAATATATACCTCTGGGCCTTTGTTTCTTACCTACTCCCGCCAGCAGATATCTCACGAAATCCTGGCACGAAAATTGGCTCTCCGTGAAAATGGTAAGAGGAACGTTTACTCCGAAAATCCTACACGGGCACTACTATTCGATCGATCGCTGTAGGTCGTGTGGTGCTGACGTCAGTGCCACGCGCGCATTGTCTGTGGCTTGGCTGCCTCGAAATGGATAGCTCGGAGGCCGGCAGCAAGCTCATCCCGGCATGCCAATGCCGCCCCAATATATACTCGTGGATATAACAGACATCTCGTCCTCTATACATTTTCACGGAGAGCACATGCTTCGTGCAGGATTTCGCCGAGATATCTCTGGCGGGAGTAGTCAAGAACAAAGGCCAGAGTATTAATTCAAACAAAGTGAAACATTATGTACACATAGCATACCAAGATGGAAGACTGTAGCGAGCGTTTAGTATTCGAGATGTGTTCGGTTGGAATGAACCGCGAGCGTCGATGCGAGGGATTCTTTCATCCTGCTTTCCTACCTTCGCTTCTTATTCATGTTGTTTGTGCACGCAAGCCACAGCGCGGCGGGCGATTCGGCTGTACTTGGGGTGTTGCAGATGAGCATAAATGACCGGCATTTACAGCGTGATCTATAGCGCCGAACTACAGTAGAGAAACATTAAGACTTGGTACATTTCGTGTTTATTTACCATTATTTTTTTATTGAGACGTTTCCAGCCAGTGCCATGTGACTTGTTACACACTCCAGCGGACATGCACATTGAAGTCGTTTCAATAAAATATTGAATGCCTAAACTAACATACCGAAAATCTATTTACTAACCAAGAAATTCTTAATGTTTCTATAGGTATAGCCTAGGGCCGACGCGTGGTTATACTATAGAAAAATTAAAAATTGTAGTTAAATAGATTTCGCATATTTAGTTAGCATTATAGTATTGAAAGCTTCAAGCGGTGCCTTGCATGATTGTGTTACGTGCATCAGTAACCATTACCATGCTACCACCAACGACAAACATTGTCGTCGCACACAAGCCATATTATATAGATAGCCAAATTACATATAGTTATACCATAAATAAGTACTTTTTATTATGACTAAGAATTTAGTTCAGAATATGTCCATAATTCCTAAATAAGCCCCAACAGACAATCTTGTGTTGCTAAAGCCTCGGTCACAACGAACCCACGACGCATTTGTGCCACGACACTGTTGTGGTTTGGTAGATCGGTATAATACTAATACTAATAGCCATGAAATGATTCAACTCAGGAGATGCGTCTGACATAACAAGGTCTTTATTCAGGCACCACTGACGTGGCTCGAGACTTGCTTTACTCCAGTCCATACAAGTACTACATCACTTCATACGCAAAAGGTGGACGTCTACATAAAGTATTAGAAAAACTTCCCACTATATAAACATGCCCTTTTCAAGACAAGAACAAACACCATTAAGAATAAACTAAAATTATCCAAAGTGATGATGCATAATGGGAGTACAAGGTTATGCTGACCTGTTATCCTTGAAATACATCGACATTATTACTGGCTTCAAAGCAATTACAATACTAGAGGTATATGTTGGTTAGTGGTAGGTGTACGTGTGACTATACTCTAGGGATTTGATTTACATGTGTATCTGACTTATCTGTGCGTATTCGCCTTTGACGCACCTCTACCAAAATCTCGTAACATATGGCTTGTTTGGCGCTTTCCCAGGGTCCATTGCTTGGTTGCCCGTCTGTGTTTTATGGATGTGTATTCTGTGTCATAATTCAGCATTCAAATTCATTCGATGCAGCTGAATCGAATTGATCGATGCATTCAGTTCGAGCGTGAATCGAATCATCGGATGCGTTTGATCGACTATGATTCGATGACAGTTCATTCCGATTCACCGGATCGAATGCATTCGATTTCACGCATCGAATCATTCGATTCACGCCATCGAAATCATTTCCGCATTCACGCACTCGAATCATTCGATGCATCAATTCGATGCCGCTGAACTCCGAATTGATTCGATGCGTGAATCGAATGATTCGATGCAGTATGAATCCGAATGATTCCGATTGCCGGTGAATCGCAATGAATGCATCGACATCATTTCGATTCGCGCATCGAAATCATTCGCATTCACGCCTCGAATCATCTCGATTCACGCCATCGAAATCATATCGATTCAACGACTCGAATCAATTCGAATGCCATCATTCGCATGCGATGATCGAGATGATTCGAATGCCAGCGAATCGAATGATTTTCGACTCGCATCATTTGCGATTCCGCATCAGAATCATTTCGATGTCAACGCATCGAATCATTCGATATCACCGCATTTATCGAATGATGCATCGAATTGAATTCGAGCTAGTGAATCGATGATTCGATGCCGCTGAATCGAATGATTCAGAGTGCGTGAATCGAATGATTTCCGCGATGCTGTGAATCGAAGTGCATGCATCGAAATTCACTTCAGCATTTCCGCGCAGTCGAAATCAAATTCGATTCACGCAATCGAATCATTCGGATTCACGCAGTCGAATCATTCGATTCACGCCATCGAATCAATTCGAATGCAATCCATTCGAGCTGTGAATCGAATAGATTCGGATGTGCGATCCGAATGATCTTCGAATGCATCATTCGATGCATCATTCGCATTCACGCATCGAATGATTCGAATTCACGGCATCGAATCATTCGATTCACGCACTCGAATCATTCGCACTTCACGCACTTCGAATGATTCGATGCATCATTCGTAGCTGTGAACTTCGAATGATCTCGATGCGTAATCAGATCATTCGATGCGTGAATGAATGATGACACTCGATCATTCGTTCGCCGCACGAATCATTCGATTCACGCATCGTAATGATGCATTACGAATGATAATCGATGCGGAATCGAATGACTTCGATCGGAGTCGAATCAAATATTATGCCCGATAAATCGGAATGTTGATATGTGATTAAATCGAAATGCACCCATATACTGTGATAACAATCGACGCGGCGTTGTCTGTAAATCTGACTTTCGGCGGTGGTGCGTCTCGAATATGGCTACGATTTCTGCGAATCTGTCCGCCATTTGGAGTCTCCAATACATATGACCTAGGCTCATCTCTCTTGTCAATCACTCGCCCAGGTATCCATGGTCCATGTTCTTGAAGTTGGAAGCGCACACGTTTTCCACTGGATAATAGATCCAGAGGCTGACTTTTCTTGTCATAGTTTTGTTTCATGTCTGTCTGTCTTTGCTCAAGGTGCTCTCGAATCTCTTCTTTGTTTGGCTGGTTATTTGGTATCTTGGTAAGTATTGGGGTAGACATTTTCTGTCCTCTCAGAAGTTCTCCTGGACTTGGCAGTTTGTTGTTGACAGGTGTAGCTCTTAGGTACAGCAAAGCAAGATCTTGATCTTGACCGGTTTTCTTTGCTTTGATAAGCGTCTTTTTCACAGTCTTAACCATACTCTCGATGAAACCGTTTGCTTTGGGGTATCTTGGAGAACTGGCCGTGTGTTGGAAGTTCCACTCCTGTGAGAATTGTCTGTATTCTCTGCTGTCAAAGTGTGGACGTTGTCTGACCTGACATGACGTGGAATCCCATACTCTGCAAAGACCGACTTAGTATGCGCAACAACAACTGAGCTTGGGCTTCATTTTGGCAATTTTCCAATTACTTGGAATTCACTATAGTAGTCTGCTATGATGAGCCACTTTGACCCATCAAACTCGAAGAGGTCAGTACCGATGTCCTCCCATGGTCGATTGGGAATTTCGTGTGGCATGAGTGGTTCAGGTTGTTGGGACGGTAGTTCCTCCTGGCAAGCTTGACATGTCTTGACAAATTTCTCAATGTTCTTGCGGATGTTGTGCCAGCATACCGTGTCTCTGGCACGTAAACAAGTTTTCTCTACACCCAAGTGTCCATAGTGAAGTTGATTTAGTATGTCTTCCTTCATGGAGGTAGGTATGACAACTCGATGTCCTTTCAGGATGATTCCGTCCTCGACAGACAGCTCGTCCCTCATGCTCCAGTATAGACGAATACTGCTGGATAGGTTGCTGATAGTGCCTGGCCACCCTGCTGTAATGACCTCAGCTAGTTCACTCAGCACGGGGTCTTTGCTCGATTCCATCTTCAGCTGTGAGACTTTCTTTTGGGGGTAAATCGGACGAAGTCAACTCTGACGTCTAATTCAATAGTCTCTGAGCATTTCGTGCTTGTTAGTCTTGAAAGTGTGTCGGGTAGAGTCATTTCCTTCCCAGGTTTATACTCTAGCTGTATCGAGTATCCTTGAAGTTTCAACAGCATTCGTTGTAATCGTGGTGGGGCGTTGGTTAGCCCTTTCTGCATGATCATTACTAACGGTTTGTGATCTGTGAAACATCTGAATGGTCTCCCATAGAGGTAGGTGTGGAACCTCTGTACAGCGAACAGAATCGCTAAAATTTCTCTCTCGATACAAGCGTAGTTCTTCTCAGTCTGTGATAAAGTTTTGGAAGCATAAGCTACCGGCTTGAGAGTTCCGTTGTGGTCTTGCAGAAGTGCTGCTCCGACACCTTTGAGGCTTGCGTCGGTCATCAAGACAGGAATCTTGTTCACGTCAAAGTACTGAAGGTTCGACTGATCACTGATGATCTTCTTCAGGTTTTCAAATGCGGTAGTATGATGTGCTTCCCAGATATATGGAACGTCCTTCTTGAGAAGATCTCGGAAAACATTTGCTTTCTCTGCTAAGTTTGGGATGAATGGCTCTAGGTACGTTAGTAGGCCTAGAAACTCTTGAAGTTCCTGCTTGTTTTCTGGCATCTTCATGTCTGCAAGATCTGCTATCTTTACAGGATCCGGTTTGATGCCTTGGTTGCTGTAGATCTGGCCAAAGAATTCAATAGATGTTGCCTTGATAGTGCACTTCCCATAGTTGAGAACCAGTTTGTATTTCTCAGCACGCTCCATCAGGGCTCTGAGATTCTGGTCGTGTTTCTCCTCAGTGTCACCTGCGACTTCAATATTGTCTGCAATACCGGCAACTCCTTCGAGTTCGTCAAGGATCTCGTCCATTTTGGCTTGGAATATATCTTGGCTTACGGATAAGCCAAACGGAAGCCTGGTAAAGCAGAATCTTCCAAACGGTGTCTGGAATGTTGTCAGTAGCTGTGAGTCAGGATGTAGCTTCACGCTCCAATATCCCGATTTGGTGTCTAGTTTACTGAAGTATTTGGCGCCGTTGAATTTATGGTTTATCTCTTCCAGTGTTGGAATTTTGTGTGGTCTCTTGAGAGCTCTGTTCATGTGCTTTGGATCCAGACAGATCCTTAGGCTCCCATCCTTGTTGAGTATGCAAGGCTGGATACCCATTCTGTAGGTTCTTCGACCTTTCTGATTACTCCGATTGTTTCCATCTTATCAAGCTCAGTCTTGATTTGATCTTGGAGTGCTATTGGTGTCTTCCTTGGGGGGTCAATATGGGGCTGTGCATCCGGGTCAACATACAGCTTCACTTCTCCTGGGGAACATCCAATACCCTCAAATCGATCTTGGTACTGCTTTTTCAGTTCCTCGGCATTTGCGAGGTCAGGTGATTCTGGTACTGTTATGTGCTGTATAGCACAATGCATAGTTACCATCTGTAGTTTCTCGCAGATAGGTAGCCCTACAATGGCTGATCCAGAAACGTCCACTACATAGAAAGTAGTATCTGTCCAGTCAGATTTCTGAAACTTGCATAGGATCGATACAGTTCCATAATGTTTGATTTCTGTGTTGTTGTAAGCTAACAGTTTGATACCAGTCTTGCCAAGTACTGGATTTCCCTCAGCGTCCAACTTATCTGGAAACATTTGCTTGAATAATCTGACAGGTAGTGTATTTCTTTGAGCTCCAGTGTCAATCTTGACTTTGAGTTTTGTTTTGGTTTCGGTACTTCTTGGTAGTTTGATGTCTATACAGGCATACGCTTCGTCTCGACCCTGCGTAGATGTTATGGGTGAAAAAGTATATTTGTCCTCTTGGTCAATGGTGCCAATATTCTTTCGGCCACTGTTATCGTGCTGTGCATGACTATAATGTTGTTTATCACTCGGTGATTGTCTGTCTCGTCGAAATTGTGACGGTGATCTCCTTCGAGGTGTTCTATTCCTTGATTAGCCTCTTCCCCTGGAAGTGTCGTCTCTTTTCTTTCTGCAAAGTTTCGGCCTATGTCCTTTTGAACCACAATATTCGCAAATGTCTGTATATGCAGGACACTGCCTGGGTGGGTGATTCAGTCCACAGTTTCTGCATTTGCAGTTCGGATGTTGGTGTTTTATTGCACTGACAGATGCAGCGGCGTCTTTTGTGTCGAGTGTTTCTAAACTTTTCTTACCAGCAGCGATGGCTTCGTATTTCCGGCCACATTCCAAAAGTTGCGTGAGTTTGTACCCTTTTAGTTGTTCTAACAGTTCTCTCTGAAAAGGTTCAATGTCTGTTGATGCAATTACAAGTTCCACAATTCGTTCCTGCAGTTCTTCGTTTGAAAAGTCACACTCGTTGGCTTTCGCACGACATCTTGTAACGAATTCGTCCAAAGACTCGTCTTTACGTTGTCTGAATCTCAAAAACTCTAGTCTGTGAATTCTGAAGTTTACCTTCACATTTAGTTGTTCCTCGAATAGTTCAAACAATAAGGCAGGATCTTTTTGGTCTTCTTCTGATAGACCTGAAGCGTTAATTCGTCGCAAACCTTCGTTGCCTACTGCGATTTTCACTTTTACTGCTTGTTTTGCTTTATCGGTGATGCCATGGTCCTCAAAACACAGACCCATCCTCTGTTTGAAAATTTTGAATTCGTCCGCTAAATCAGGCACATCCCATTTAAATTCTATGAATTTTGCCATGTTGGCGGCTATAGGTTGGGGGTGATCAATTGAGAATTTGTTTTGGGCCTAATTTATGCACGTGTGTGTGTGGGGGGGGGTAACAGTATGAATGTCTGGTGTCAGGGCACAGAAACACGTTGGTGGACACATAAAAAATATTTGGTGCGCACAGAAATATTTGGCGGCACAGAACATATACACACAAAAACTGCAATGAGACAGCAATACTGTGGGATATAGAGTTCAAAATCAGCGGTAGTCAAAAAAATACACAATAATAATTAACCCCTTCGTGATGAAGTACTGTATCAATCAACTAATTACTATGCTAACGTGTAACTAACACTTCGGCAGTAATTGACGGTTAAGTCAATTACGGCAATTACGGCAATTTCGGCAGTAACTAACGGTTTGAGAATAACTCAAACTAGTCAGTTCACACTAAATGTGTAGCGGGATCTCTCGCACAGTTTCTGAGTTCGGCAATCTTTCGCGGAACGTGCGTTGGGTTGATATTTATTCGTCTCGACATCTCGTCTCGGCGGCGTCTATTGGTCACAAATAGCTGGAGTCTCTCGTCGTGGGGTCACTGACGGTCTGCTGGGGTCACTGACGGTCTGCTGGGGTCAGGTGGTGTATGACTAACCTCGACTGAAGTCAACAATCTTGGCTGGTAACACACAACTGATGATCAGGTAAGCAGTCTTGTATCTTGTATCTTGCGTCGTATCGTGTGTACGGCTGGTGATATATAGTGCGTGCTAAAGTTTACACTGACGTCGTCGTAGAAATGCGTGCTGTGCTAGCTCCGTGCACTGCAGCTCGATCACTATATGATATAGCGTAGGCACGACATGATCATGGTTATATCATGTGATAACCGCCTGTACAGTAGCGATGGCGGGAGTCTCTGTTCTGAGCGATTCAGCATGCAGAGAAATTTCGTTGAAGCTTTCTAGACTATATGTAGATTGCCTTAGCTGGTATTTCTGTTACGACAGTCCTTGGATATGGCGTTGTCCTTTTCCTTCAGCTGCCACCATGTTGTGGTTTGGTAGATCGGTATAATAGCCATGAAATGATTCAACTCGGAGAGGTCTGCATAACAAGTCTTTATTCAGGCATGGCGTGCTCGAGACTGCTTTACTCAGTCTATACAAGTACTACATATTCATACGCAGTGACGTTACATAAAGTAGTTCCACTATCATAACAGACACGACAGAAAATTTGGGCAAATCGTGGGTCATCGGGGGTCGTCGCAAGACAGTCCTACGAAATTTTGAGCATCGTGGCATCGACTTGCCGTCGTGAGGCAAAATTGAACCTGCACTTTTTTTGTTCCACGATTTTTTGTGGTATCTGTCTTCTGGTTGTCGTGAGTCTGTCCTACTACTGACTTACGTACTGACTTGTGACACACCCACGACATAACCACGACATATATTTTTTTTCTGTCTCGTCCCCATTGCCAAATCATCTTTAATGTGTCGTAGCTCTTGTGATCACTCGAAATACATTTTGGGCATGTTGCAACATCTGGCCACGACAAATATTTTATGGGTCTACCACGACCAAAATTTCGTACGATCCTTTGTGCCCGGGGCTTAACAAATTGTTTGTGCACTACAGCTGGTTCAATCCTAGGATCCACGTGGTGAGACAATAACTGCATGAATAAATATAGCCACAGACTTCGATCATTAGTTAAAATGCTAATAATAATCGACAGTATTTTCCTCTTGCTCAAGGAAACGAGTCGTACAGGAGTCATGCAGAATATTACTATCACACGCACAGCAAGGGAGATGCTAAAGAGCCTCCACAGGCTCACAGCTGCTGAAGGATGGAACTATGGCCTTGACAACTTGCGAGCAATCTACGATTTCGACCCACTCGGCTCTTTTTGTGCAATCGATGATAACAGTGATATGGTTGGTAAGGGAAAATGTTATTATGACGTGGTGATGATCTTGAGGAAAGAGAAATGCTTATAAAATGAAAGTGTCAATGACACTGTAGCTCACCACAAAAAAAGGACACAAATGAGTGAGTAAGAAGAAGTCAGTTTTAATTGAGCAACCATCGACGTACATTATAGAAACGATTGCCTGTCCGTCCGTCCGTCAACATTTTGCTACGGTCAACGATAACTCAGGAACCGTTTGGCCCACATGTTTGAAATTGGGTATAGTTGTTACTGCCATGCTCCCATATTAAACGTCCTATTTTGAAGCACGCCAGTCGACGTACTTTCGAGCCACGGTAATTTTTTGGCAAAAAATGGGAATTGTCATTAGTCCGTTCAGGTTCAACGGATTTTGCTCATTTTTGGTATGTGAATGAATAAGGGCTAGGGGTTTTGATATTTAAAAAATTATACAAATTAGGTAGGGTTTGGCAATTATATAGCATATTATATAGACACAACCAGTCTGTGGCGTCACACTCGTCTGGTTCGTTTTACAAGATTTCATTGACAATATCTTCAATGCAAAATTGGTATTTCCTCTCCACCCTGCCGATAAAACGTCTATATTAGAGTAAAGTTTTAATAACAACAGCTGCGAACGCGCATAACCTATTTATTTCAAACGCCATCGCTACAAAGCGGTATAGCGCCATCTACGGTCACAAATTGTGATTCATTTTGTTTATAAATTATTATTGCGATATACAGATGGCAATCGTTTCTATAATGTACGTCGATGGTTGCTCAATTAAAACTGACTTCTTCTTACTCACTCACTTGTGTCCTTTTTTAGCTCATCTGACATAGTCAGATGCAGCTTGTAGAATCGCATGATCGTCCGTGCGTCCGTCAACAGTTGGCACAAATCTTAACCGCTCGACGTACGGTCACGATATTCGCGGACGCGGGGGGGTAATCCGAAAACGAGTTGGATGTCGAAGCTGGGGTCAAAGTCAAAGGTCAAGAGGTGTAAAAGAAGGGGAACATTCACTCCTTAACTTAAGGTATAGGGAGGAAATGCAGAATTGCGGCACAAATCTAAACGGCTCGACCTAGGATGTGATAGTCGTGTATAGCATCATGGTAGGAAAAGCCATCACTGTGCCGAAAATTGAAGGTCACAGGTCAAAGGTCAATGGGCACAGGCAGATTTTAGACATTTTATGAGGACATGGTCTGACGGAGCCGATTGAAAAATTTTTTGTTTCAGCACGTGACCTAGCATTTTTATGGCTTTATTGAAAGGACCATGAAATCTACTTCTGCTGACATGCGAAGAGTAAGTGTCAGATAACCTTGACCCTCAAGAGAGGGTTAAACATGGATTGTTTGACTGTCTGTTAGAAATATATTCACTGCCGGGTTTGCTAGTAGAAATCTATACATGCCTGGGGATGTATGAGGCGACAATGTCACAGTGAAATTTCAAAAGCTAAATTTGTTAAAGAAGGTTTATGCTCCTTAAATCGTATAATTTCTATGGCATTCTGTACTGTCAGTATGTTACATGTAAGTATGCACTGCCAGTGGCTACTGCCAGTGCATGTGTTGTGGTACTGTGGAGTTTTGCCTGCGTTAATTGGATTTACAGTGGCAGCTCTCTATTGCCAGCCTGTAGGCTTGCGTAGGTAAATGCGATCGAGTGCTTACCTATTCTGTCTTGCAGATAGTTGTTGCCTACTACGTATGATGGAGCTTCCATTCTTTAATCTGAAGACACTAACACGCGTACGCGCCATCTCGTGGCAACTTTCATAACGATCCCAACGAACATCTTTGAGAAGGCTCCTGGATACCATCCCGTGCATTCCATGTTTCGGCTTGTATGTGACAACACATTTGGACTAACACTGGTTTACTAGTAATCCACCCACTCCACCACAGCAGTCACCGCAGTAGACGTTAGATGAGCGCTGTCGCTCTGCGGCACTTGTTTTGTTGAGCTACAGTGTCATTGACACTTTCATTTTTACATGGTATGTTGATATTATAGTACATGTCCATGGCATCATAAATGTTGAGATTGACTCTGCAGGTGAGAAAATATGAGTCCTTTACAGAATGCAGGTGTTTGTCAATGCTAACAGATGAACTGCGTTTTTATTGGGAAGGCCCGGCAGATCTTACTCGTGAGCTGGCTCATTAACCTACTTAATTTTTTCCCCACAGCTGTGCACTCAGGGTTCGATACCAACAACATTGGCAAAAAATAAGGGGGTCTGGCATAAGTCGGCTCAATGCCAGCAGGCAAAAATGGTTTTTTTTATTACTAGTTTCTGTGTGAATCCCGTGATTATAATATTACACTTAGCTGTACTTTTATACATATCTCCAGGGGTTAATAATGACATAATTTGTCATTATTAACCCCTGGTATCTCTGATGCTGGTTGCTGCTGGTTAAACATGTGAATGCCTTCTACTACAGGTCACCTTATTGGTGCTCATGTCAAACCGGACCTTGTAATGGGTGGATTATTCATCGTACGCGAGGATATGCGTGGAAAGGGAATAGGAAAGGCTCTGTTCGAAGAACGATCAAAGTATGTCGGCGATGCCAACTTTGGCATCAGTATTGGATCAACACGTCTTGTGAAACACAAGGAACTATACACGGCACGACACTATGCTTTCGAGATTATTGGCTATGGTGGTAAGCGTGGGCCTCTGATTAAAGCTCCTGAGAAGTACAAGATTGTTCCAATTTCCAGGGTTGACTTTGGAGAGCTTGCAAGATATGATACCAAGGTCAGTTTGGCTGCCACTTAAAAACCGAATTAATACACTTGTCTCCATAAATATTAATAAAATTTTATAATAACTAGTAGGGGTGCTAATTAAGCTAATGTATGTGTTGTTATTTTGTTGCTTTATATCTTTGAGAAGTTAAGCGGTACATATACCATGTATGAATGCATCAGCTGTATTGGTGTTACTTGTATTCTAATATAAAGTGACATATACATCTTCTTACTAGCCAGCACTCATGCTTAGCATAGTTAATTGTCATCGATCATTGACCAACTGGTTGTTATCGATCATTGAACAACAGATTGTCATCAATCGTTAACCAGCAGATTGTTTAGCGATCATTGACCAACAGATTGCCATCGCTAACATGTGACGCGTCGTGTGTTTGCAGATCTGTCATGGCATGGAGCGCAGCCGCTTCCTCAACCGCTGGGCTGCAGGGCTTCAGTCTCGCTCTCTAGTCGCGCTCGACGGTAACACCATCGTGGGTTACGCGACGCTGCGGCCAGCGGACCGCGGATACCGCATCGCACCGCTGTACGGCGACACGCCCGACGCGATCGCTGCACTGTTCCATGCGATCACCGCGAAGCACACGGAGGAGGACGATCATGTGTTCATGAACGTGCCGACGACGAACGACGGCATGATGCAGATCGTCAGCGACCTTGGGTTGACCTCAGCGTACTCGCTAAAGCGCATGTTCACGAAGGAGATTCTCATGCCGCCGCTGCAGAAGATCGGAAGCCTGATGACGATGGAAGTGACGACCTGTTGAAGGTCGAGCGGCCATGTTTATTCTTCTGCGCACGTCGCAGAATCGCGTTTTCTGATTCGGGCGCTGCATATATTCTTTAGCACATGTGGGGTACAGACTGGCCACTCCAGTCTGTACTCGGTAGAATCAGATGTTTCTATGCTGAGGAAATGTCAGGACGTATCAATTTTGATCATACTAGATGCAGTTCATCCTGCTAAAATCAAGTTAGGGATGTTCAGTTATGATTCATTGGATTCTTGCATAAACTCAATCGTTCCAGTTGCCGATATACCTCAGGTTATCATGGTATTATGAATTTATCTTGATTATTCGGAAGATCAATTATAATGCTGATCAATCCTCCGTATATTAACAAAATGCTTGGGATATAAAAATATATAAAACGTGCCAGTCTTCTCGATCTAGTTATACCTAGTTGTATACAGAAGTTTCCATAGCTGTATCAGTGAACAGCGCATTGTTTGAAAGGTGTGTATTATGTATTTTCTTAATTAGTCTTTGAATGGAACTATGAATTATACAGTATTATAGTACAATATGATATACTTCTGTACACTTTCTTACTTCTCTGGTTAGTTTTTAACAACCGTCAGTGTAATAGGGTACAACAACAAGTGCCGCAGTGCGACAGGGCTCATCTGGTGTCTGGTGTTCTGCTGATAAATTCATTTGTGCATAGCAAGACGTCTTATACATAAGTCTTCTTTATTCTTGTTTGACTTTCGTAGCCAATTGGAACAAATATATCAGCTACACTTTCGCACCCACGTAATCTCTATGCATTGCAGACACGTGCATTGCAGGTTGGCAGGCAACAATTATGATTAAAAGCGTGCCAGCCATTGGCTGCCCCGTGTTTTTGCCTCCGATAACGAGCCTTCACAGATTCAGCCTTCAGGGTGCTATAGACAGACTGCTTTAGAAAATAATATGATTTAAGGAGTGTAAACCTTGTTCAACAAACATTTGCCTTTGCAATTAAACTGTGCAACTGTAGCCTCACATTCACACAGGTATGGGCTCTAATAATAGCAAAAGCAGTTCACTCCTTTGTTAACAGTCAACAAATCAATGTTTAACCCTCCTCTTGAGGGTCAAAAGGTTATCCGACTCTTACTCTTCGCATGTCAGCGGAAAGTACATTTCATGGTCCTTTCAATAAAGCCATAAAAATGGTAGGTTACTGCTGAAACAAAAAAGTTTTTCAATCGCTCCGTCAGACCATGTCCTCAGAAAATGTCGAAAATCTGCCCTGTGCCCCATTGACCTTTGACCTCCAATTTCGGGACAGTGATGGCTTTTCCTACCATGATGCTATACACCGACTATCACGAGCCTAGGTCGAGCCGTTTAGATTTTTGTTGCAATTCTGCATTTCCTCCCTATACCTTAAGTTAAGGAGGGAATGTTCCCCCTTCTTTTACACCTCTTGACCTTTGACCCCCAGCTTCGACATCCCAACTCGTTTTCGGATTACACCCCCCCCCCCGCTGCGTTTTAACATGGGAAAGTGCAAAGTTATGCAAATTGGCAAGAACAATCCAATGTATTGCTACAAGAAGAATATGGGAAACACCATTGTGAAACAGGATATTGAAGAATGTGATCTGGGGGTAACGTTTGATAGCAGCTTGAAATTTGAGAAACAAGTGAGGAAATGTGAGGCAAAGGCAAACAGAATGGTAGGCTTGATAAAGCACTCATTTGACCATATGGACAACTGACAAGGATATGTTTCTTTCCCTGTACAAATCCCTAGTCCGTCCGTTAATGGAATATGCAACGCCAGTTTGGTCACCGTACCTGAAGAAGGACATTCGTCTGTTGGAGAAGGTACAGAGAAGGGCAAAAAAATTAGTATGTGACATAAAACACTTGTCATACAAGGGGAGGCTTATAAAGCTCGGTTTACCATCACTAGAGTACCGAAGAGATCGGTACGACATGATACAGGTCTTTAAAATTTTAAGTGGCCTAGAAGACATGGATGAGAGGGTATTCTTTGTTAGAAGTGGGAATAACACACGTGGTCATGAACTAAAACTGTTTAAGAAAAGATGTAATTCAACAATCAGACAAAACAGTTTTTCATTTAGGGTCATAGACCAGCTAGTGGAACAATCTTCCAAGTGAAGTGGTCATATCAGAGAGTCTAATCTTCAAATCTCGGCTCAACAGCAACCAGTGGCATTAGTATAAGTTCAACACCTCCTGTTAGTGTAGTCCTATTTTTCTTGTTGTGTGCGCACCACAAAAAACATATGTACAAGTAACAGCATTTCTTATACATCTTGAGGGGTCAAAAGACCACCTGAGACACTGCTATGCTTTATATCATATAGAGGGGTCCAAAAAAGCTATAAGTATAAGCTTACTCATCTGACCCAGCATTAAAGTATTAAAGTATTAAAGGTCGAGCCGTTCAGATTTGTGCCGCAATTCCGTATTTCCTCCTATACCGGATACCCGTATATATAAGGGAGAAATATTCCCCCTCCGTTGACACATCTTGACCTTTGACCCTTGACCCCCAAATTGGTTATCCCGAGTCCTTTTCACGATCCCCCCTTCCACGTCCCGAATATCGTGACCGTACGTCGAGCGGTTAAGATTTGTGCCCAACTGTTGACGGACGGCCGGATGCACACTCATGCGATTCTACAAGCTGCATCTGATTATGTCAGATGAGCTAAAAATTGATAATAAATATATTTTCTGATTGTGGTACATTGGCATTCATAGTTGGTCTTGCCACTCCCAGCACTGGGCTGGTGAATAAAGTGTGCTAATTTGTACGATCGTATTGCTGATCGTACATTACACTATCACCCAGTAACACAAAAATTTACCTCATTTAACTATTGCATGTGCCATTGTGTAATGCAAGTCTGCATTTTATTAAAACATTCGCATTTGACAACACAAAAACCGTTTTCAATGTACAAGTTATGTTCTTGTCATCGTAGCTGCCATGAAACAACAATAGCATACAAGCTGACAGAAAAAAGCTTCACGCCAGAGCAGACTGTGTGTTTCACAAATGACTAGATGTCTGGATACTAACAGAGAAGTAAGTAATTAGTGTTTTAAAACACCAACTGAAACCTCCTTCATTATGTAATGTGTAATGAGCTACTCATTACTAATGGAAAAATGCCATCTTTCTTTTGATTACTCTATGTTCTACTAGTAAACTCGCTACGATGCTCTTGTGATTTGCCTTCAATTGCTGGATTAATTATTATATTTTGCCTCACATTAAGTTCCCCTCACAGTCTGGTCCTCATTATTCATTCAGCCACCATTGTTATCACATACATGGCTCACACAAGACTACTCCCACCTAGAACATGACTGGTTTATATTAGTGCCAAATATAAAACCATCGACAATGCCGCACAGTAAAAGGTTATATAAGTTTAAAGAGTACAGTTGTAGAAGGCTATCTGAGATTCATACCATGAGAAGCATGTATGGGGTTGCTGCATTCCTGGCAGTAGGTAACCAAACGTGGAACCTGCCCAGAAACAGAGAGACAGCGAGAGAGAGAGAGAGAGAGAGAGAGAAACTGCCACGGAAGCAAGCAAGCAGGCTAAAAATACGAGTGCGATAAAAAAGCAAATGGGAAAACTGAGACAGAGAAAGGAGAAGAAAATCGAAAAGCAATGTTGAAATAAGAAGGGTCGCAGGATCAGTAAGTGGATACACAGGACTGACACACTTACACAATGCACTTCATACAATGAACATTGATACATCAACATGGCGATATGTTATTCCCCAGTTATTACTTGTATTATTAAATTATTTTGTATTATTGTGTTGTTACTGATGTCTGACCTGAAAACTTATAGCTCACATTTCAACCTAGCAAGAGAAGTTTACCCTAACTCCTGTTATCTCGATAGGGAACGCATACATCCCCTTTGCCATGCTTGCGGTCATTGATTTGACTTAATATACAGCAGAGAAAACGTACTAATAGGTTAAGCATTGGTACTGACACTTCATAAAGCTGAGAATAATTCGCATCTAAGATAAGCAGAAGCTGTGTAAGAGTGAATCAGCATTTGCCACCAGTCGTTTCTTTAACATGAAACTGCTCCTGACTGTAGGTTATACATTCCATTAAAATACTGTATCGGCATGAAATTAACTAACGCTCAGTCATAAATTCGTAATTAGCCTAATATGCCTGAAGAATGAAAACAAACAAACTGTTCAGTGCACAACAGTTCGCTCGCCACACTTACCATTCACAAAAACAACGTGTCAACTAATTCCCACTTGCCGAAGAAGGTTTCAGCCGGACGAAGGCCCTAGTTGGACGAGCAAAATTGAACCGTTTTTTTAAAAAAAATTCACACATTGATGTAGCAATCACTCATCTGAATCATCGAGCATGGACGCGGCGCAGTGGTCGGCGGTGAAACTAGCTCGCGTCGGTCGGAGGCGAGTTCTGACTGGGTTGAATATTCGCCGCCGTCACGTCGACGGCTATGGTCTCCACCTTGCGTTCCCTACTGCCGGGCCGCAACGGACACTTCTTCACGATGAGACTCCGGCCTCCTCCCACCGCTTTGTTAACGAGCGCGTTCGTCACGTTGATGGGCGGGAGCACGGACTTCTGGTGCGCAGGCTTCGCAGGGTCAGGGTGCGCGAGGAACGGAGCGGGGTCCGGCACGACGCTGGTCGACTTGGAGGCCTGTGGTGAACCTTGCGGTGAACCCTGCTTGCTGCGTGCGGGGGACGTGCTGTGTCGCGCAAACCCCGCTGATGGCTTCGCCCGCGCGCCGCCACCGTTCACAGGTGCAGCGTTTTCTACACCTTTGCTACCGATAGGAACGTACCTTGAGAAAACAGACAGTCATAATCAGACCTGCTTATCATTAGTAATAGGGGAAAAAACATTTTTTGGAAAATCTAAACAAGTATCATTAAGGAAATACTATACAATACTATACAATTTGGATCATTAAGTTAATTGGAACAAAAACTATAATTAAGGACTTGTGTTATTTTTTTTACTAATCAACAGTTTTATTACAGGGAGCATGTGTTACAGCAAGATCAGGCAACACTATTTCATGTTTCGAAACTGGTCAATTACCAGGTACAACAGATATTGGTATAAATTGTCAACACTGTAGAAATGGAGAGTGGTGCAAAGATACCAGCAGTTGGCCAGTGAAGAATAAATTGACAAAAACCATTGCCATCAGGTCATTTATTTAATTAAAATAAAAAACTATAATCAAAGACCCAAGTTAAATAGTTTTTTTTATTGTATATAGGTCTTCTTACAGGGACTCTCACCTTTTTAAAAGAGTAAAAAGTTCCAATAATACTATTTGATTTTTTGAAACACATTTGGTTTGCAAAGACCATTGGACTTTGGTAGTCACAACGAACGTTTACACTGTATACATGGGGAGTAATAGTTTGGTGAAGCTAGGTCTGTCAAGGTCTACCACTACGCATTACGCACTACACAAATGTGATATGTAACAAAAAAATTTCTAAGTCATGTCATACGACCATATATTCCGTTATCATTCACTTGTTATCTTACATTTGTTTGATATCGGTTTAAGAGCTATTTCAAGAGCTAATGTTACCCTGTATGTCCGATACCGATAAAAATAAAGATTGCTTTACATAACTTTTCTTTTTCAAGCATACATACTTCTGGCCATGCCATGAGCGCCTCACAGTGGTTCGGTCAGGCCATGGCGATCGAGGCGGAGTTGGAGACGTTGGCAGTCTTGATGTAGAGGGCGCACGTAAACGTGATGATTGGCTGGCTGGTGTGCGGGCGTGGGTGTTGAGATTTGTCATGCTCACAGTTGTGGTTGTCGAAGTGGTACCGCTTTTCTGTACAACACACACACACACACACATGCGCGCTCACGTAAATGTCGAAAACACCTGAGATTGTAACATAAACAGGGTTGGAATGTGGCAATGAATTACTTGAAAATCAAAACGAAAACAAAATGACCGTTTAAACAGTTTTTTCCTACTGGTAACACTAGGAAAGAATGCATATAATTGCACATGGTGCAGCTACACCCTCCACATTAGTACACACGTTTTAGCCATGTCCCATGGCTTGGTTAAATGTCGGCAGTCCCACACCCAACATATTACACCACGACGTCATTACCATAAGGGCAGCAGTTGTATACCTGTAGTTGCTCTCTAGAGCGATTATTTATTTTAGCTTGGTGCAGCTGTGTTGTCAGGTAGGCTATCATGCTCGACTTCTGATCTAGCTCTTTGTGAAGAACACTAATTTCTGCCTTAACACCTTTCAACTCCTGTAACAGAATCGATGAATCAGACATTTACTCGTATGCACTTAACGTTTTGTAAGCATTCTACAATGAGAATTAGCATGCGCACCTGCACACAAGCACGCATGCACACACACACCTACTTACAGGCACGCCCGCATGCTCACACATGCACGTATACTAGTGATGTCACGATCATCGATTATACTCGATCATCAGTTGAACAGTGGCTCGAACCAAGCGCTTGGTTATCAAAATCCATAATCAATTTCATCAGAAAAAAAAAAAAACTTGGAAAAGTGATGAGAATCAGTACATGTATTATACACACAGTAGTAAACAGTGCAAAACAAACAGTAAACAGGGCTAAACTAGCACATACATGCACACACGTACATGCACACGACGTTACGCACACGCAGGCATTCAACACCCCGAGTAACCGATTGTAACCGATTGTAACCGATCATCGGTTACTTGGGTCCAACCGATGATCGATTACGAAATTACAACCGATTGACAACACTAACGTATACACATGCGCATGCATGCACGCATACTCACACGTGCCTGCATGCACGCACACTCACACATGCACATATACACATGTGCCGCATGCACGCACACTCACGCATGCCTGCATGCACGCACACTCACGCTTGCCTGCATGCACGCACACTCACACATGCATGTATACACATGTGCACGTATGAACGCGCACTCACGCACAAACACGTGCATGCGTGCACATACGCACGCAACCACATTCATGCCCCCCCCCTCACACACACACACACACGTGACATACCTGTATATATTGTTTATCCTTGGCTTTCAGCTGCTGCTCCAGGATTCGGATACGGCGATCGCGTTTCTCAATGTCGTCCCTGAGCTCCAGTGCCCTGCGTTTCTCTAACGTTAGCTGCTCATCTAGAGCCTCAACCTGCTTCCTAGTAAAGTCTGAAATAGACGTGTTGTATATGGTGTCAGTGACTACGATCATCACAAATAATGGCATGACTCATCGTGATCATTACAAGCAATGGCATGACTCACCGTGATCATTACAAGCAATGGCGTGACTCACCATGATCTTCCCAAACAATGACGTGCCTCACCACGATTGTCAGAAAATTACGTGACTCACCTTAACCATTATTACAAACAATAGCATGATTCACTATGATTGTCACAAACAATGATTGTTGATCCATAATATTGGTAATTGAAAATAACCTGCTTTCTGGGTCACGACTTTTCCCTGCCAAATGAATTGGTGGGTGATCATAACGCACCTGTTCACAGATCTGTTCACAGGGGTAGAAATAAGGAGAAAAAAAAAGATGGTCCACAGGACCATCTAGTTTGGAATTTTAGATGGTCATCCTAAATTTCAAATTGTTCTCTAAAAGTAATGCGGCGCGCAAGCATAAGAAAGAGATTTTACATGGTGATAAAATGGTTTAATTATTCACCTATAACAGTGTTAGAGCTTTAAAATAAAAACCTCTTGCCAAACTGGGCGAGTGAGTCAATAAGTTAACTGGCCCAAATTTTAAAACAAAAATGCTTGTCAAACAATAGTGCAAAAATAGACTATGGGGCCACATGCCCATACACTTCTTAGATGCAACTTCTTGCACTCTGAGGCAGCATTATTAAACAATCTTCATCACAAAAGTATCACTTTGGGGACACCAAAGACTAAAATACTTACTTAAAAAAAGAGAAACATAATAAACTTCAAATTGCTGAGGGTTGAACTACTCAGTCTCTGCCAAGTTGTGCAAGTACAATGCTAAGGCAAAGTAATGTGGTTAATAAGTTAATCTATCTGCCAACTGAATTAACACAGGCCTCGACGCTTAATTATTTTCAGATCTGTACAAAATTTACTTGCAATCTATGAGCCGTTAAGGTCCTCTTTTGGTTCAGTGCATATCATATTACGGTTTACCAGGAGTGTATAATATAGAGATCTATATTATATACTAATATATAGATAGATAGATAGGTAGATATATATATATATATAGATCTATATATTATATATAGAGATATATGTCGATATTATACACTCCTGATATTACAATATATACATGGAAAATCGTAACGAAATTCACACGTTTATTTTTGCGTGCCGGCACGCTCATTGTGTGTCATTCCCGATTGCAACTTTTTCCTCAATTCCAGGAAAGAATTTTGCTGTCGTCCTCTGATCCCAGCGGTGCCCACTCCCTATAATGAACATGCCCCACGCGACTTTTAAACAATCCTGCACTCCCCCCCCCCATACATCAATCAATATGCCGCCCCAGGCACGTATACACAATGTAAGGAACCAACATTTGATTAAAGTTTTAGACAACTATTTTTACTCGCCAACATGGGCGAGTCAGCTTTAGCGTTTACTCGCCCGATATTATTTTCACTCGACATTGGCGAGCGGGCGAGTGCCAAACTCGTTCGCTGTACAATAAATGTATCAAACGATACAGTAATTGTTTATTCACTTTAATAGTATATTGGAACGTGGAAACTTCAAAGAAAATTACCGTAAAATGGGACCAAAATATTCAATGGTCCGTCGGACCATTGACTTTGAAAATCTGATGGTCCTCCTGATTATTTGATGGCCCCGGACTATCGGACCATCGCTTATTTCGACCCCTGGCTTTATTTTGTCTTTATTCTATCTGCATTATTAGTACACATAGTAGTCATGTAAATGCTGGTTTTTCTGTATTATGTCAAATTTTAGTTGTTGCTGAATATATAATACACTGAGGCCTCCTCAATTTTAAACATCTTAGGTGACCAAAACATAAGTATAGTTAGTAAGTAGTATTTTTCCCCTTTGGCTATAGCATAGCTCTATGTTGGTTAGCACCACCATTTGTGTATATATATACTCCTGCTGTTTTTGTGTACTACACAGCTTTGTTATGCAAAACTAGAGGACCAAATTATAATGCTGAGCTGATTATCTCTTGCTTATTATAGTCACGCGACTCAAATAATGATCAAACGTGTTTTATTCGGGCGACTCAGCCGGCCGACTCGAAAATCGACCGCAACTCACTGGACACACTAGGCGATTTCAGCCGGCCGGCTCAGCCGGGTGGCTCGACCGCATGAAAAATCGCCTAGTGTGTCCACGGCACCCCTTAATGTTTATCATAAATTTGTGTTACTGTTTGATAGGAAAATTACGCTCGCCGCAAGTAAGAGATATGGCAGAATTGGGAAGTGATGATGATGATTTTTCAAACCAAATGGAGGAAAAGGTGTGTATAAGTATGTATGTACTACCATGTTTAAAATTCATCCAAATGACATTTTCATGATTCAATCATGTTAGTGTAAAAGTCAACTAAATGTCAGTTTTTGTTTCCAAAATCGTCCCAGTAAGTTAAGGTATGGTGTTCTGGTATAATTTGTATATACTTTTACTGACAGTTTGGAATTGTCAAGTCACATACCACAGCAAGCTGTTGTCATGTTGGTACTGCCCTCTACTTTAATATCCAATGTGTTACATGTGTAATTATTCACTTAAAAGTATGTAGCTAATATGCACATTATTTTGAAATCATTCTGCCTCTATTTACCTGTTGCATTGCTTTTGTGCTGATAGCCCTTCTACCATCATAGTAAACTAGCATTAGTGTAGAACCTACATAGGAGTACTTGGAGATGTCTGGCTTATAATTTATTGAGTAATAACTTTAACCACTTCATTATTAACCACATAATCAACACTCTGCTTTAGTTAGTTGATGTATGCAAACTGTAGTTCTGAAAATAAACAATAACCTGGAATTTTAGTTCTGACATACATTATCGGAATTAAAACAATGGTTCAAGTAAATTCATTATAGCAGCATAATTACTTGGGTTCAGTTGTAATCAGGAGTAGATAATAGGGAATTCCCTATTATCTACTTCTGGTAGTAATCCATCGCTAACAGCCAGAGAAGACAGTTTTTTAAACGTGATATATTTGTTAACAGATATAATTGGTTTATGTCTTCAAATTTTGCCATTGAAAGGAAATGTATTTACCTTCATGAACCGGTTTTTCATTCACCTAGCATTTAGTAAAAAAAATTGTTGACATAATATACTTGCTGCCATTCAGCTGTAAATATATTTAAATGTGACATAGTTTTTTTTTCCTCGACACAAGCAATGAAATCAGAAGTGAGGGATCATGTTGTTTGAATACAGTTAACAGCTAAATGACAGCAAGTAGATATCAGCTAGTTTCAGTACATGCTAGGCAAATTAAAAATGTATGGACTATGCTCAGAATGATAGATATATATATCTGTCTCTACTGATATCGATGCTTTAAAAAACTAGTAAAGTGTGTAAAACAGTTGTCACAGTCCTATTTTATTAACTCCTGCTGTCTATATCATATGGTTATAATCTCCAGCAGTCTTACTTGTTATGTGCACATAAAACTCTCATGTTTTATTGATATAAGCAACAGCAGTACCAACAGCTGTAGCAGTAGCAGCAATAATTACATTCTAGAGTGCTAGAGTATGAAATTAGAATCTATATGTTATTGTATATCACCCTTTATCAAACTGTAACCACTATCAAGCTCTGCTAGCATTATTACTGATAAACATCCCATTTCATTTTTATCATGGTTTATCAAGGAAGATGATAAAATAAGTGTAATCAAAAGCTTGTCTTTACATTTCTGAAATTTCTATCCTCACACCTTTCTTCACAGTGTATAAACTTGCTAAATCATTAAAATTGCCTACTATTCCATTGGCAGCCTCTTCAACCTGCTCCAGGCACAAAGACTGAGGTATGGAACTTCTGGTCATACACCTTGAGTGCTTGTAATATACTAGATATGCATCATGTTGTATTGTTGTTGCATAATCATACACATTTAGCATGCAATTGTAGAAAAGCAAGCACTGATCAATTTAAATGTTTATAACCTTCTGAGAACGTTATAAAACTAGTTATCATTGACTGTGCTGAAAAGTGTCATTTTTGTGTATACCCAGGCATGCTTTTCTATCTAGGCATGCCATTAGAATGGAACATGGAACAGAGACTAAAATCCAACTCCATATAAATATGTCGTTATATTTAGTGATGAATAATACCATATTGACTTTCACATATAAGATAGGTGGAGATGGCAGCTATCTCAAGCACCTAATGCTAACTGTCATGCTATTTCAACAGTCTGTATTTTTATTAGATATGTACATTAATGTGAAACGTATCTAAGAAATGCTATCGAGACCAGGTGACCTCTTGAATTAATATTGCCTCTTGTGTACAAAAAACACCGTATACAAATGGTACCATGGTAATTGTAAGGAGGATGCACTAGGAGTACACACAAAAGCTAGATTTAGCAAGCAGTGATTAGTATTACTATTTAGGGTTTCTTGTATTGTGTTTACACATTATAGTAAGGTGCAATCTGTGTACAGACTGATTGACAGCTGCAATTTCAACTTTGCTACAAATGGGAAATCAGATACACAGGCATGAGAAAGTGATAGTAGTTGGGCATAGGCAATTCAATCTTAAACTTTGCTATAGAATAAATTCATTGACAGTATCAGGATATTGATGAGGCAATAATATGCTGTTATTGAAATACAGAATTTTAATTAGATACCAAGGAATATTAGTTTTCTTTGAGGTCGAGCTTCAATAAGCAAATAGGATATTTTGGTAGATTTTATCTGTTTTTAGCTCATCTGACATAGTCAGATGCAGCTTGTAGAATCGCATGATCGTCCGTCCGTGCGTGCGTCCGCTCCGTTCCGTGCGTCCGTCCGTCAACAGTTGGGCACAAATCTTAACGCGCTCGACGTACGGTCACGTATTCGTGGACGTGGGGGTAATCCGAAAACGAGTTGGGATGTCGAAGCTGGGGTCAAAGGTCAAAGGTCAAGAGTGAAGAATAAGGGGAACATTCACTCCTTAACTTAAGTATAGGAGGAAATGCAGAATTGCGGCACAAATCTAAACGGCGCGACCTAGGCTTGTGATAGTCGGTGGTATAGCATCATGGTAGGAAAAGCATCACTGTGCCGAAATTGGAGTCACAGGTCAAGTCAATGGGCACAGAGGCAGATTTTAGACATTTCTGAGGACATGGTCTGACGGAGCTATGAAAAACTTTTTGTTTCAGCGGTGACCTACCATTTTTATGGCTTTATGAAAGGGACCATGAAAGTGCTTTGCCACTGACGTGCGAAGAGTAAGTGTCTGATAACCTTTTGACCTCAAGAGGACGGATTTAAATATGGATTGTTAACTGTTACTGTGTGTAGAAAGAATTTGAACTGCTGCGGGTTGCTAGTAGAATCATATACATGCCTGGATGTATGAGGCTACAATGTCACAGTGAAATTTCAAAAGCTAAATTTGCTTGAGAGGTTTATGCTCCTTAAATCGTATAATTTCTATGGCATTCTGTACTGTCAGTGGTTATATATGCCACTGCCAGTGGCCACTGCCAGTGCATGTGGTGGTGATATATGGTGTAGTTTGCCTGCGTTAATTAGGTACAGGTGGCAGCTCTCTATTGCAGCCTGTAGGAGGGTTAAACATTGATGTTTTCTCAACTGCGTTGGCGAGTACCTGTGGTGTGGAACGCTCCCATTTTACAGTGAAATTCCACACATTACTCTTACTTGAACAATGCTTACTTAGGAGATAATGAGATGATTATATATGAGATTCTGTAGTGTACATTATGAATAGTTGGAATAGTCACTAGCACTCAAATAATTACCAGGAGTTGAGGTGTGCTGATTCCAGAGCTTAATTTTCTCATCAAATTTTGGCACCAATATAGACGCAAATGTGTACGTTCTTGAGCTTATTCGGTCCACTAATCACTGGCCTACCTTGTTTTGTTTTTGTTTTAATAGGGTTGGGTCACAATGCACCATAAAACATTAGTTTCAGGCACACGATTTGTATCAACCAATGGGATTTGGGAGTTATGCAGAATGTAGAAGGTTGCTGAAATGATGTGTACGCAACTGCGTATCTGCATATCTGCGCCTAACAAAGGTGTCACTACGCACAACTTAAATGTTACGTTTATAACCGTAGCAACAGACCTCAGATGAGCCCAGACGCTCTGCGGCTCTTGTTACTGATCACACTGTTATCTTATGTGGACATTATATCATTTGTGAACATTGATCAACTTCCTATAGGGGGACAGTTACAGACTCAGCAAGACTATTAGACATTTATTGGTTCATGAAAAGGTCTCTATGTGTACTCACTAAAGTTACATTGGCATTTCGCATGGTTTCAGTCTCCAGGATGAATAATTTAAAATCCAACCATCTGTTGCAATGACAGGTTGTGTATATGTGATATCAGAAGAAAGGATGTTCTTACCATATTAGTTACTACCAGTTAAAAGGTATCCCAATGTTTAACCAGACTATCAAAAAAAAACAAATTCAAGGTTATTATATCGTGGTAAAGGTATAGGATAAATACAATAAGGAAAATACTACATAATGTAGATTATCCACCAGCAAAATCCCAAGTGATTAGTAAAGACTTAAAAGAGTTTCCGAAAATGCAAATATGGATATGTAATATGGTTGAATTACAACGATATTTAATTGGTACCTACTGACAAGTAGTTACCAACCAACACATATCTAAATGTAAGAACTGAAATGTCACCACTTGCGTATTCCTTTTTGAAGTCAATGAAGGTATATATTTGAGTTTGAGGACCAGTTGGTTTTATCACATCTGTATTGCTCATAGAAACACAACTATACTATATGTTTTCGTTAAAGCATTTACTACCAGAAGTAAGTGAAGTAACTCCGATGACTCTAGAACCTAACACAGAGTCTGAAAGCCCTTTACTTAGTGTTGCTGAAGGTCAACCACCAATATCGAGTCCACCACCAGATACCAAGGTATTTAGCTGCTTTATTGGTGTGTTATATTTTCATTTTTATTTAAACCTTAAGCTAATTCATATATAAGACTTTAATAACTGATTACTTAATTGACCCATAACACATAGCTGATGTCTCTCCTGTGCAGGCGGAAAGGTTGGTGTATTCTAGTGCAAAGAAAGATTGCAAAAAAAACCACAAAATCATCTTATTGTTGATGTTTAGTTTGCGAGTTGTGTAGCTTGATAGAATCCACTTAACGTATATATTTGTAGATATCACCTGCCAATGACTATTAATTCTCCTTGTATGCAAAATTGCTACCTTATGTTTAATTGCAGATGCATTTTCTGCTGCCCTTAAAGAAATAGTTTCAGTAAACCAGTGCCACGTTGGCTGTTTGTAATTTACATTTAGAATATATAGTAAGCAGTATAAAGTTCCACAATGTACATAAGCTTGAAACATCAACACTATTGCTGGAAGTTACAACGTTGCTGCTACTATATCTGTTACTACCATTATCCATTAGATATAATATGGCTATTTCAGTCATTTTCCAGGAAAAAAGGCCCCATGTTTATTACACTCAGGTTGTCAAACTTATTAGCAAGCATATTCTCACTAACAAAATTTTCTATTCAGCACTAAGTGTTAAAAATGAGTTTATTATACATAATTTCTATTAAAGCACTCACTGCAAGAAGTAAGTGAAGTAAATGCGATGACTCTAGAACCTAATCCAGAGTCTGAGAGCCCTTTACTTAGTGTTCCTGAAGCTCCACCACTAATATCGAGCCCACCACCAGATACCAAGGTATATATATATATAACTGCGTGCTGATTGTGTTATGTCTTTGCAGTGTACGGATTGTGTTCTGTTAGTTGATTTACCTGGCGTGACCGTAGGACAACCAGTAATAGTGTGTTTGCATTATTTGGCCGTGCAGTTACCTTGAGCGTACGTCATTAGGAATGTGATTCTTCTTATTGCTATTCCTAATCGTTTTAACCTTTCATGCAGTTCTCGAGACTTGCGATTAAATGATCATAAAAATAACTGAAGTATAATGGGAGACACGTGCTGTTCTGCCATTTCTTAGAATTGAGACATTTCCTCTCACCCTCACAACTCGCCCGCACACTAGCTAGTAGCTCCTATAAAGTGTATGACTATGAGGGGACGTGGGGGACTGTGTGGGTGGGCAGGGGGGGGGGCATCCCCAGTTTCCCAGAAAAAATATACTATTTCCTAGTTCCCGGTTATAATTACATTTGCAATTTTGATATCTCCACGTCCAGGTTGATTTCTATTCCTATATCACTGCAAATTCATCTAAATAGTTCAATCCCACGTTCCCAAAATAACTCTTTCCCTCGTGTGTGGCTATAGAGTAGCATTTCGGAAAAATCTAATCATGCCTGCCTAATCATTTTTTCTCGCTGCACGGTTATGTTATGAACGCACAGCTAGTGTATGCGCCTACATTTACTTAATATTTAATCAAATTGAACTGTGAAAAAATAGTTCCAACGCAAGTCACGTTAATTCAGACCACCCGGTTCACGACCACCCGGTTCACTTACCACCCGGGATAAATTGGTGCATGACCGTTAAAGTTGATGTAATGTATTTTCACGAGTTTATTTGTATGGCATGAGACATTGAAGTGGCTCGTGTGTATGTGAATGTTCTCTGTTCTTGTAGAAGTGGATGCATGTTATTGCTAAATGATGGCATTAGATGAAACAACTCGAACTTCTAGTGGATTCAGTCTAGGGCAAATCTATCACAATACGAAAATTGTATTATAAGCCTAGTCATAACAAAGCATTGTACATACTAAGACATTCGTTCTCACACGTATAAGGATTACTAGTACGTTATACTGCTAACCACCATAACCTATAGGTGTTCACAATGGTAAATATAAGTTCATGAATGGCAAATCAGTGCCCCAACAGACCGCGAGACAAACAGCAGTACCCATACGGTCATACGGTCTTTTATTGGATGACCGTTTCTTAGAGCGAGGTAAATCACGTTTACTGATGCAGAGTGTAATACTTGGTTACTTTACCTTGTCACAGCGAGGAATCTATGACTATGTCCAATGTCAGCCTGGCCGGCACTGCTGTAGTACCTAAACGTGTCTGCACCAGCAAACACGTTCTACTTACCCACGCGTACACGATTGTACGCTCTTATCTTTCTATCGGCTAGGGTCTATAGTTTTGTTCGTGTAGTTAATCACAACTTAGATTCCCTAATCTGAAACCCGAAAACGCATAGCAGCCATAGTGAACTTTGCTTTGCTTGCTTAATGTTTTATCATTGTATATACAACTTACTTACTCTGGTCGCTTTGACAGTTACTTCTGAGGCGAGTGATGACTTTTCTTGAATTTAACATAGCAAATTTTCTAATAGTGGTCGGATTGTATGATTTTGAGCTCTTTTATCCTAAACTGGCAGTTTCCAAACTTTTTCGATGCACCTCCTGATCGATTCCATAAACTCATTCCCAATCTACCCCACCTTACCCTATTAAAAGCGCTATTTAGAATAGCAGTATGCACAACACTACCGGCTGCAAACCAGCACAAGACCACCACCGCTAACATCAATTTCCTGACGTGGAAAGACATCACATTTGTAGTGAATATACAACGTGTTTGATCTCAGAGAAAATTGTTGCAAACAAATGTTTTGTGTTTCTGGCCACAGCACACGGCCGACTTTTGGTTAAATATAATTGTTTTTGCCAAATATAAAGTATGCCACATGCGATAGGCTCCACCCTATTTATATTTACCACACTGTTAAAATTTGAAAGACAGGTGAGATCCCATTTGATATAGGTGCAGCCTATAATGACATATGTCAAGAGGCTTAATGGGTTGAATTGAGGTTTCACATATATGGCAGGTGTTTGCCTGCATTTTCTTTTTAAAACGTGGTAAGCAACTGCGTGGTGTTAGCACGATCTAGCACCCCCACCCCCACATATGCTTCTTAGCGCCCCGTAGGTAATCCAATGGCCCCAGAGGATTGTTATATACGATAGTATCCACATTGGGAATCACAGTTATAATTATAAACGAACCCTGGCTTGATGGGAATTCGTTATTGCCTCATCAGTCCATAATTTCCAAGTGTCAGCTATCTCCATTTTCCCAGATTCTAAGACAAGTGCAGTGCTGTGGACTGTGGTGCTGTGTATAAATCATGTGGTAACATCCCAGTTGGTTTACTCCGATTTTGCTAACACCCATTTCGCCTACGTCCCATTTCGCCTACTCCCATTTCGCCTACGTCCCATTTCGCCTACTCCCATTTCGTCTACTCTCAGAATCGGCAATATTCCCATTTCGCCTAAATTTTTATACTACAGTATTTTCTATTTTTGTCAAGTCGTGTTCTCATTATTTGTACCTATGTGTTCTTCTGGTTCCTGTAGTCTATGTATGCCAATCAAAACCATATTTTATTATTTATAAATGATTATTTAGTGAACAAACTGATCGTAGGCGAAATGGGGATGTGGTTGATTTTGAGCGTAGACGAATTGGGAGTAGGTAAAATTGGTGTAGGCCAACTGGGAATTTTGCTGTGGGCGAAATGGGAATTTTGCCATAGGCGAAATGGGAGTAGGCCAACCGGGAATAAACCAATTATGTTACGTCACACACACACACACGTGCGCGTGCACACACAATAATGACCCATTGAGATAAGATATTATAGAATGTAGTAGAATCAATAATTATACATATTTCAATACCATTATTACACGTTACATTAGGAGAATGTGATCTACAAAAGCAAACTAAAAAAATTTATCATATTAGTTCTACCAATTGCAATACTTTATCTTTGAATGTTTGTTTGTGTGTGCCTATGTGTATGCTTGCATGTATATGTGCATGTCGTTAACAAGTTCTCATTCTAATCTATATCTGTACTCTACATGGCTATTTACCTGCACCTGTGTAGAATAAGTGTGAAGTCTTAATCACGTAACACTGTAAATATATATTAAAATAATTATTCTCGACTTCATGTTTATTCTTAATCTCACTTGTTAGCGTTTACTGAAGAAACTTTCTGTGTTAACGTCATTAATTCCATACATGTTTATTCTGTGACTTTTACTTCTACCTTCACGTTATTGTTTAGCCTACAAAGCTGCCCCCTACACGACCTGTAGGAAGACCACTACCAGATAAGGTGTGCTCTATGCTTATACTATATATATACAGTATATGTACATGTTCTCAAAAAACATAAGTAAAGGTAGAAAAAGTAGTAAAATAAGTAAAAGTAGATTAAGACCACATCTAAGCTTATCTATTTTTGAAACAAAATGTGATAACACAAAATGCGTTCATGCTGGATTCACTGGATTCGCAATATGTTGTGATCACATGTTTGGAATACAATATTATATGTAGGGCCTATAGGTTTATTGGAAAGAAACATCGTCATATGACACAGCAATTAGCTATGCTTGTTAACAGCAGGTCCGTAAGGAACACTTTATAATATAAATATAAAGTCAACAAGTGGATAGGTCAATAACTCTAAACGGTTACAGCCCTATAGACCGAAGGTCCGATAGACCGAAGGCCCGATAGACCGAAGGTTTATTCGAATACGCAGTGGCTACACGTCCGGAATCGGTCGCCTAGCCTCCAGGCTACGCGTCCGGACATCCACTGATGCCGTATTCGAACGTGAATATGCCGACATCCACCGATGCCACTATAAATCATATGATGCCACTATAAACCATATATATATGCCCTAATCCTAACCCTAACCCTAACCCTAAAGCCCAACGCACACACCCGAGCAAAACACCGGAACGTGGAGCAAAACACCGGAACGTGGAGCAAAACATGTTTCGCTCGATGTTCGTGGCTGTGTGCGGATTCCCGAAACAAGAAACATTGCTCAGCTGAGCGTGTTTCGCTGAACAAGCAATGTTTCAAAACATGTTTCGCTCGATGTTCGTGGCTGTGTGCGGATTCCCGAAACAAGAAACATTGCTCAGCTGAGCGTGTTTCGCTGAACAAGCAATGTTTGATCCGCGGAGCATGTTTTCGCCTGATCGTACGTTTCGCTCGGGTGTGTGCGTCAATCGTTCTGCTACACAGCGAAACGCCACAGACGGTCTCCAATCAATATTCTTAAAAATATCACATGACACACAAAATTGGATGTCCATTGGATGACTATTTTTGATGTCATGTGACAGCGGCGCTGAACGCAATGTTTCTGTATGTTTTGCTCAGCTGTGTGCCGTGTCGGGTGGCATGTGTGCGCTTGCTCGCCGAGCAGAACGCGAAACGCCGGAAAACAAAATTTCGCGTTTTGCTCGGGTGTGTGCGTTGTGCTTTACCCTAACCCTAACTCTAACCCTAACCCTAACCCTAACTCTAATCCTAACCCTAACCCTTTGCAATATTCGGTCTATCGGACCTTTGGTCTATAGGGCTGACCCCCTCTAAAGTACAACGCACACACCCGAGCAAAACACGAAATTTTGTTTTCCAGCGATATTGATTGGAGACCGTCTATGGCGTTTCGCTGTGTAGCAGAACAATTGACGCACACACCCGAGCAAAACGTACGCTCAGGCGAAAACACACTCCGCGAATCAAACATTGCTTGTTCAGCGAAACACGCTCAGCTGAGCAATGTTTCTTGTTTCGGGAATCCGCACACAGCCACGAACATCGAGCAAAACATGTTTTGCTCCACGTTCCGGTGTTTTGCTCGGGTGTGTGCGTTGGGCTTTAACGGCTCTTCTGATCGAAATCATGACAACGCATTTCCATACATTTCTCATTCATCATTTATATGTTTAAGGCACTTGGTCAATCCAAAAACGAGATAATTGGTGAAACGGCAATCGACAACAAGGTGACAAAGCAATTCCTGTGCATACGTTGTGCTATCGATGTGTGCTATATATTTTCTGTAGCTTTATAGGTTTTATTTGTCGAATCATGTCTGCATATTCATGGCAAAGACACTTATAACCAACACATGGCTACTTTAGTAGGTGAATGCAGCAATGCTATATTAGTCTTATGCTAATTTATGACACCAGACAAAATGGGATGATAGAAAATGTCATGGCTGGCACAGTGCAATGTGATAGTACTTTGAACATATGAATAATTCTGCATCTGCACGAAAAAATATTTGCAAACCAGCTACTTATAATCAGCCAGAGCACGTATATCATACACGTATATCACAGGCCCGTAGCCAGGGGGGGTCGGG
>NW_014577178.1:437546-448168 GCF_000485595.1 Priapulus caudatus | reverse complement strand
GTCATGTCTCGCACTTTCTCGCGGTACCGCAAGGGTACAGTAATGCAAAAATCGCACCGGAGATATTTTTGGTCAGATGTAAACACAGAGGTGCATAGTAGCGTAACACAAACAAGAGTGTAAGTTGTAACCTCATAAATATTAGTCTTCAAAAGTCCTAGGGACTATAACGAAGACGGAGAGAGAAATGGATCAAATCCTCGTTGCGTACCGCCAGCGAGAATATTTATCACACACAAATAGATACCCCTTTGTTTTAATTATGTTCGCTTGTTTGAGACTCCATTTGTGATTTTTGAAAGTCCTGACTCGAAAAAATGTATTGCTGGTATGATGTGGTCAAATCAATTTTTCTATGCTATAACTGCATAAAATATTGGTGTTTTGAATGTTGGTGTAATCAGTGATATTTTCGCTGTCAGGTGAGACTATATTCAGCTATATTTAGTTTTTCTGAGCAAAATTCTCGCAATGATCGTTTTAAAGAGCCACTAGATGGCAGATATAAGTAGCAGGTTTGTTAGGAGTAATTGGGTTTGTGATGATTAGTAGCCCAGGGTTCTTGTTAATAGCCGGTAACCGGTTATTTTTACCGCCTATCGCGCAATTTGTTACCGGCTATCAAGGCGGTAAAATATTTAATCCATATTTGAAAAAACGAAGTTTATTTTAAATACTTCCAACCCAAGACTAACTCTGTGCACGGGCGGGTTTTTCTTTTTATAATAGATACTTAATATCATATATTCCCCCCTGGTACAAATCCTGTACACGCCCCTGCCGAGCAAATTGCCAACATTGAAAAACGAACCCCCCCAATAGAAAGCTGGCTACGGGCCTGTATCATACATGATATACGTGCTCTGGTGGTGCCTATCATGTCACTTCGATAGGTGGTGTTTTGCTTCGATATTAAAAGTCTGATACCAAAATCAGTGTTCTAACCACAGCCATAAATATGCTTGCCAGTCGAATAATTTCCTCATAATTAAGAAATATTTATATGCTTGTAAATCGTGGATGATAACTTATTGCTAATGCCCGGCGCACACGTGAGTAATTTTACTCAAGTAAAAGGATGCATGCGTCAAAATACTCACGTGTGCGGCGGATTTTCGTTGAGTATAAATTTTGACGCATGCGTCAAAATACTCACGTGTGCGGTGGATTTTCGTTGAGTATTTTGATGCATGCATCATTTTACTTGAGTAAAATTACTCACGTGTGCGCCAGGCTTAATAGCAATGGATTTCAAACCCAATAACAGGCCCAACAATGAGTATTGAGTATGCTCCGTTCTGTATGGGTAAAAGTTTGTCTGCATTGCAAATTTTCTAGTTATCGTTACTACTTTTACAAGGCAGGGGATAGCATCTATATATACTGACGTTTACCTGTCTATATAATTTACCAATCTGCCATGAAATGCAGTAAGACATGCACATTTTACTTTTTGACTAATACCTTGGGTGTTTGTGCGTGTGTTATTTTCTTACAAATTCTTTATCTATCTTATAGATATTACCATTACAAACGAATAACAATGAAATTGTGCACCTGTAGGCAGAGTAGAGTAGGCTTTGTAGAAAATTGTTAGTTTTTTAATTCTTATAATATTAATATATAATTATATAATATAATATTAATAAAAAAATATTAATTCTTTCGTTTTATTTAATGTCAGTCTTGTGTGTTGTTTTGTTTAATTTTGTGTTATGTATAATATAATTCATTTGGTTTATTATAATTAACAGACAAACTTCTAAATTTTTTTGCATTGGTAAAAGAAAAACGGCATATTGATTATGCACACATGGTTAAAACCACGCGTATTTTCCTATATATATATATATATAGTAACACGTCTATATGAGTGTTGATATGTTCAAGAAAATATCAGGAGTGAATAAAAGAAGGTTTTTGTTTATGCCAGATGATGTACACACACACACGGGCACACAAAGAAATCCTTCGTTTTTATTAATTCAGGGGAACGGTTTCATGAAGCGTAATTAGGCCTTTAATTATAATTAAAGTTAATTACGCTTTGTGAAACCGGTCCCAGATACATAAATTTATCATTTCATTCAAAGCAGCTATTATAATTTTGACTGCTATGGTAACAATGTCAATAGAATATTTGCTACAAATTTCATTTGTTGTTGTCTTGTTTCTTCCCTGATATTGTTTGGCAGTGGCCGGTTAAATATAGATATATGTATATCATAGTGTCTTTCTCGTATCCAGAAGTCTGGTGGATTTCTACAGAAAGTGAAGACCTTCTTCAAACCTGTTGATGAGGTATATGCTTGTGTGCTACTGCCGTCGTTTGCTTTTCTGATAATTTTCTCTTGCTGTGTTAATGGATGTTCAATTTCGTTTGTAGGCCAATGAATGATTCATATCATAATAGGATAGTTTTGCAAGACGTTTCGTTTCTGTTTATTTAGGCTCAGTACCGAGACATTGATAGTAATTTTAAAACAAAGACGTTGTTTATGGGAATAGTTTTTGGTTCTGTATTGGTTGGTGTGAGCAGTTTCTAAAGAGCGTCATTTGGAAATTCTGCTGCTGAAAATGAAACTGCCTTTCACAAATACACATTTTTCTTGGTGATCGCATTATTAGTTAAAAGAAACATATGCAAACTTGACCATCAAGCATATTCATATTTTATTTGTCTTTATATTTTAGGTCATTCCTTGTAGAAGTTTCATTCGTGTATGTAGAATGCCATAACAGTCATTCATATGATATCAACACTAAACTCTCCACTGCCTAGCATGTTAGCCAGCAACGTTGTCCTTTTGTTATGGCTGGCACACTCCTAGCATATTTTTGTCATTGGCAACAAAATTGTCACTGAATTGCTTGATATGATGTACCTTATGATATAATTTTAACGAAATATTGCCAGCGACTAGATCACCAACATCTATAGCGTTCTTGATGTTTGGCGACCAAACCGCTTGCAATGTAATAGAAATCTGTATCGATTGTTTTGGTGGGCAGTCATCAATGACAAAGGCAGAACATTTCCAATTTGCAAATTAATCCTTTGGTGTGAGATTGAGCATTGAGCAACAGCTGCAAAAACAACAACAGAAGTACCAGGCAGCTGCAAATCAGAAGGCTAAGATGGTGTTTTTTGATGGTGTCAGAGAACATGTATTGTGCAGACAAATCAAAACAGATGGCAGACAAATCAAGATTCATAATTTTATATAGTAATCACAGCAGAGTTTGCACTTGCTAAAACTTTAATATAGTTTTGCCTTATTTGCAGGTGGGAAACTGCTAAGAATGACATGACTGTCGCGTAATGTCACAGTGTCTTTGTCATGAATAACTGTTAATTTTCCTGGCGTGAGATATCTGTGCTGGTGGCCAGACTGGTTTTCGGTGTCTCATCACTTTCATACCCCGTGAATATTTCTTTGCTAGGCCATGAATGGACTATTGGACATGGCTGTTAATGACGGTGTAGTTTACTAGATGGCTAGCAACTGCCTATAGCCGAGATTACCAGTCTAGCTTGCTTGATGCTAGGCAGAATAGGGTACAATTAAATAATGTTATGTACAGTTATAATATACCATTAACGTCATTTGTTTGTGCTATAGGTACATTAACTTTTGGGTATGTATAACATTCATTGGTTCAACATTATTAAGTTCAGCGATTACTGTACTAAGTTGGCTTCAGCTTGCTGACAGTTGAACTCGTTTTTTTTAATTTTAAATTCTAGTCAAAAAGATTCAGTGGTGAAGGAGATCAGGAAGATGATAGTGAGGATGATGATGATGATGAAGATGATGATGATGACGATGACGAGGATGATGAACCAACAGTGCCTCTGGAAGGGTAAGGCCAGTGTGGACAATCAGGGATGCAGATACAGGGTGCGAAATTAACGCGAGTCAGGAGTCAAATACTCCATGATTTACTGTCGGACTCCCTGATTTGACATATGCAGGAGTCCATGTGACCTGCTGAAAATTCTGCTATATACTAACTAGTTCGTTCCAGAGCACAGCCTCGCGGTATTACCGGATTTTTTCAGCAAATGTCCAAAGAAAATTTTGGCAGACGTGCAACTGCATGAATCTTCAAAACAAGCTAGCACATGCGTTATTGTTAATATCTTTAGTTTTGAACTTCAGACTGCGGACTCCTTCTTTTTAAGGGCAGGGAGTCCGTTGGACTCCCTTGTTCAAAAGTTAATTTATACCCCTGCAGATAGAACTACAGTTGTTTGTTTTCCCGTATGGGAACAGAAGGTTTAGTGAATACCAAAATATATCAAACATAAAGACGTTTTACAAAAGGGAAACGTGATGACGGAAACCTTGGACATGTTAGGCTTCTATGGTAACATAAAACATAAAATCGGCTACGAAAAGTTCAAGTAAGAATTAGCCATAGGATTACTTCACTTGGTTCTATAAAGGATACATCTTAAGGTTGAACTCATTTAGTTAAAGACTGTGTTTATGCTGTCACAGAGCTTATGACCCAGCGGAGTATACCAATCTTGCTGTGTCAGCCGAGATTAAAGAACTGTTTCAGTACATCTCAAGGTATGTAATATTGTTAGTTATCTGTAGCATGCCCCTTTACAACACAATCCAACTACAGATTTATTGTAAAGAACATTTGAATGTGTTTTTTCGGATAAAATAAATGCAATGAAATAAAGCAATTTTTAATGTTAGTTCATGCAAGTTTTTGGCATGTTAGTGCATTTGGTAAAACTATCTGAGATTTCTTGACAGCATGATGCATTTTCTTTCATCCTTAATAATGATAATGAAGTGATGGCAGGCAGTTTCCCAAATACCCATGGGATAATGTTCGTGCGTGTATACGTGCGTGTTTGTATTTGTAAATTTAGTTACTGTATCTGTAATTATTCCCGATGTATGTCTGCCAAGATATCATGCGTGTATACGTGCGTGTTTGTATTTGTAAATTTAGTTACTGTATCTGTAATTATTCCCGATGTATGTCTGCCAAGATATCAATTATATAAAGTGCATTCGTCCAGACACTCGTATTCTTTTGAGCATAGTTTTCTGATCTTATCCTGTTCATAATCGATGTAAAAAGTCGAACTTTTTGTGAAGTGCAACTCAATTAAGTAAATTGCCTGCTGCTTTCTAGTGAAAAGAAAATGTAATGGATTTATAGTGTAGTCACCTGTACTGTGTAGGTACACACCTCAGTCCATAGAGCTGGAGCATACGCTCAAGCCATTTATTCCTGACTTCATTCCAGCCATTGGGGATATTGACGCCTTCATCAAAGTAAGTGATTTCATATGTGTCTCACATTTACTTCAACAAGTTTCAGGGTGTGTTTCATATTTCTGGCATAACCTAGTTTGATCGTGATATTTTTGTAGAATTGTATGAAACTTAGATGTTACGGACAAACCTGTTTGTGAGGCTCATTCAAGGACAAAATGGTTCTTGATAGACAGGTGTCCGTTCTGTAGAGGTGACCATTAACACAGGTTTGACTGTCCGTATAATCCTACTTTTGTAATAGAAATGTTATTCTTTATAAATAATGTGTTTATGAATTATTCAGTATAGCTACCTGTATTCTTATGTCCTTTATTAATGAACTAGCGGGATACCCGGCGTTGCCCGGGGAAATCAGTGGTGTTACTCAGTTGGTGACCGCTTGGTTGAAAGGAAAATACCCAAAAAAATCTAACTATTTATCTATCCATGCATCCATCTATGCATCCATCCATCCATCCCATTCCATGCCATCCCATCCCATCCCATCGCACCGCATCCCATCCCATATCCCATCCCATCCTGTCTCATCCCATCTCATCCCATGCCATCCCATGCCATGCCATCCCATGACATGCCATGCCATCCCATGCCATGCCATCCCATCCCATCGCTCTGTATCCCATCCAATCCCATCCCATTCCATCGCACCGCATCCCATCCCATCCCATCCCATCCCATCTCATCCAATCCCATGCCATGCCATCCCATCCCATCCCATCGCATGCCATCCCATCCCATCCCAAACAGTAAAAAAAAAAAGAAATCAAAAGATAAAAGACATTAAAAATAAAAAGTAAAAAGTAAAAAATTAAAAATAATACATACTAAAGAGGTAGGTAAAGGGGAAAAAAGGAAAGAAGGGGAAAATAAGTTCCCCAGCTGGGACTCGAACCTGGAATCCCGGTGTAGGAGACGGATGTTCTAGCGATTAGGCCACTGCGCCGTTAAGGGTATACACCATGGATTCACACGTACGTGATTGATGAATTGATGAATAGATTTGATATCTATTCGTAATATACGTAATTGATGAATAGAATTTTTATCAATTTTTAACTTTTTAACTTTTTTAAATTTTTGTTTCTGCCAGAACCAAACGTTCTCCCAGGCGTGCTGATTCTGAAAATATATTTAGTTTTCCTCTAGGCCGCGGAGTTCTCTAGTTATGCGAGTACGGACTAATTTGGCTCAACAACTAGAGATATATAGAAGAGGGGTAGTTAGAACCACCACAATTCTAATGACAATTAATATCATTTAATATTATATAACTTAAGCATTATATCAATATATTATTATATTATAACAATATCACTTAAGCATTATATAACTAGGTATTCTAACCATGTTTTGCATGACTACACATAATTAGGCCTTTTCGTGTAATTGTACTGCACTTACAGTCTGTGCGTGCGTTCGTGCGTGCGTGCGTGCGTGCGTGCGTGCGTGCGTGCGTGCGTGCGTGCGTGCGTGCGTGCGTGCGTGCGTGTGTGCTGAGTAAGTTGATAGGTTTTTAATTTGTATTGTTAAATCGTTTGTAAGTTCCATATTCATTTAGTTCTCATTGATATGATCACAACATGTGTTAGTATGTTTGACCAGTTTTATCTAACTTGAACATATCAAAGGGATCTAAATCTCTGCCTCAAGGTATTATATACCTCGAATATAATTTAATGAACGTTAAATTTTTAATATAATAAGACAATGTAGCTGCCAGTGTATTAAAACCTTATTAGGTAACTATGACTACTGTACAACTTTTCATGTGATGTTGAAATATGTACAAGAACCAGTAAGTTTATCACCTTTATGTGCGTGGATCATGAGATAGCAGTTGAAATATGCTCTGTAACATGAAATTAACACACAGGTTCCTCGTCCGGATGGATCAAAAGACATTTTGGGGTTAACTGCTTTAGATGAGCCCAGCTCTAAGCAGTCAGATGCCACTGTGCTGGACCTGCAGCTAAGAGCTGTCTCCAAGCAATCAACACTCAAAACGATGGTATGTTCAACAAACCAAACAATGCTACATGACCATATCAAACGACGTTGAGTACCATGCATATTGTGCCACAATATCATGCATGACTAACAAATAGTGTCATAGCATTTATGCAATCTGTTATTTATTGATTTTTTTATGAGTAAAAACTTTAAATTAAGTAATTGTAACTAAGTAATCAAATCCCATACGCTTGGGTCAAGCAGCCTCTCTTGAAATATTTGCAAGTGTTTTTGTTACATCAAAAGGCAGTGAAGAATATAGAGAATGCTGACAGAAATCCAAAGGCAATAGACAGCTGGATTAACAGCATTAGCGATCTCCACAGGAACAAGCCACCTCCTACTGTGCACTATACAAGGTATAAGCAGAAGGAATATATTTTAATAGTAGTTTTATATATTAAATAGATAGAGTATGGTAGTATAAGTAATTTACTGGTTCAGATACACAATTAACTGCAATAGGGGACTTTAATTAGATATGCAATTAATAAAAAGTACAGATTTTATTATTTGCCTATTCTTGATCTAGCTAGTAAACCTTAAGATGTGGTGTTTGATTGAAAGTTGCATGATGACAGAATCTTGTGGGAAATTATTCTCTAAAAATATGAGCAAGAATTTGGTAACTAAATGGAAAGTTACAGGTTATGGTATAAGTTGTTCTGTGGTCTAGTCGTGTTTGTCATCATCGGACAGTTTATTTATAATAATTATAATTTCTTAATGTTGTTAAGATTTTTATGTGAATAAATGTGTGTTTTACATGGTCGTAGAAACATGCCTGAGATTGACACTCTGATGGAAGAATGGCCACCGGAAATAGAGGACTTACTGAAAGAGGTAAAACACATTTCCTTGCAATTGAAACTGGAAAATACCATATATACATTTTTCGAGATTTGAGAATATAAACCAACTGGGATGCTAGAAAGTCAAAATTGCAATTTCATAAGACGAACTGGGAAACGGCATATTTTTTTATATGGAAATATAGTAATAGACATCCACCCTGCATTTTCCCCCTCTAACGTGAATTCTGTGAATTTTCCTTGAATGTGTTGATAACTTGCTTGGGTAATTATTTTAATTCAGATTGAGCTGCCTAGTGCTGACCTCGATGTTGATCTCTCCACCTATGCAGAAATGATTTGCAGTGAGTATATGTATATATAATATAGGAATTGATTGGTAACATGTTCTTATACCAATATCTCCATTTGTTTACTATTATGATTTTTCTCATTTATATACATGAAGGCTTAGATATGTGAATGACCATGATATTTATCCGATTGAAATATTAATATATATGTGTGTGTGTGTGTGTGTGCGTGCGTGCATGAGTGTGTTTGTGCGGGCGTACGGGCGTGCAGGCGTGCGTGTGTGTATGTGACATTTATTACTACTACTACTACTACTACTGTATATTGTTAGACTATGTTATGAATTCCCAATGTTTTCTCATTTAAAATAGTTTACTTGCTCATCCATTTACGATGGACTGTATCGTAGGAGCATGAACACATGTATATCCCTGAACATGCTACGCTGCTGAGAAATCAGTTATGCCAGTGATGTGTTTTCAGAGTTTTTTAAAGCGATCATTGCGAGTTGTTTTCAGCGTTTTTTAGTGTTTATTCTCACTCTCATGATGCCTACCGTTGTTGCTTGAGTAAAAGTAATTGTTTGAAATAACAATAAAATGTCTTAGAACCGCATGCAAAGACAAAATCATGCAATTATGTTACCGGGCTATCAGCGCCGGTAAAACTATTTAAATCCATATTTGAAAAAACGAAGTTTATTTTAAAATACTTCCAACCCAAGGTACTAACTCATGTGCAGCGGCGGGTTTTTGCTTTTCTATAATAGATATTAATATGCATATATTTTCCTATCTAAACAAAGCGAAAGTTTATTTTTAAATATCTGTCCAACCCAAGAACTAACTCCTGTGGCCACGGGCGGCGTTTTTCTTTTTTAATAATAGATACTAACTAATTATCATATATTTTCCTATCTAACAACGAAAGTTTATTTTAAAACATTCAACCAAGACCTAACTCTAGTGCACGGGCGGTTTTTTCTTTATAGATTAATACTATAATAATATTTTCCTACCAAATTCTACGAACTATCATCAAAATATGGCGACTATTTGTGGGGTCAAATCAGAAATTTTTTTCGGGGAGTTGCAATGCCCCGGCGACCCCCTAGGCAGGCGTTTTTCGCCGCCCTTCGCGCCGTCTCCGCCTACCGTCCGTGCCGCGAAAAACAGTTACCTGCCCTATTCATGTTGTTCAAATTACCGCCTTTGTTCAAAAGTTAACAAGACCCTGGTAGCCACTGTTTGAGATAATTTTCTTGTCTGATATTATCATGGTTATTAATGGTAATTTTTTACTGGTTTGTGAACTAACATTTGTTATGACATATGGATGAGTGGGTTGTTTGATTTGATATGATGTAAGTCTGTGAGTAGATCATTTGTTTAATTATTTCAGAATATGTTGGAGCATCCCTGCTGTACAAGTCTAAGATTCAGTCAGCTGCATGTGGCCTATTCACCTTGTTTTCAGAGGTTCAAAAACTCTGCGGTAAGCTAACACACACGTTAAACTAGTCTAGCGTCACGAAATTTCCAGCACAGCAAGTAGTATATTTGCTTGTGTGTATTTGTCACAAAATAAAATGTATGAAAAGTACATTTAGCCGTTTCGTGTTTACTTTTCCATGACTTATATACCCTTTTATCACTGCCCTAATTGTGCCGGTGCATTCAATGTAATCAAGACGCTCGATACAACAAAACCGCGCCATGAATTCGAAAATTCTTGCGTGGCGGCCCAGAGCCAGCTAGGCCGCATATAGCGCCGAACATTTGCCGCGTTAAACGAGCAATGGCGAAAATTATTAGTGGCAGCCATGGAAATCCTTGTAACTTAAAGCGGAGTTTACTCAGTATAATCTTTTTTCATGCTTTTTTCTCTTTCGTTTTCCTTCCGATGGCACTGGTCTGACCCACCATCTAATTGTTTATCGTTTAGTTGATCTAGCCTTCTGATTTATCTCCTGAAGGGGATAAGACACAACATTATTTGTTGACAGAAATTAAAAAAACACAAATATGCTATTCGCAGTTTAATAATGATTTTTTCAAACATAATATACATGAACATAATATTATTTATTTTCCCTATATTGTATGTATATTCTATATAGCCAACACAAATCAAACAAGAAAACTGTTTGGGGCACCACTTTGTGCACCATACACAAAAATCACGATGACATCGGACG
>NW_014577178.1:434060-437521 GCF_000485595.1 Priapulus caudatus | reverse complement strand
CGCATTTAGATTTTGCGTTTTCTGTTGATTTTCGCTGGTTCATTGTTCGCCACTTTCTGCGCTGGTTCCGAGGGTCGCGTAATGCAAATCGCACGGAGGGGGGGGGGGGGGGGGGGGGGGGGGGGGGGGGGGGGGGGGGGGGGGGGGGGGTGGGGGTGGGTCAGCTGGGCGGTGGTGGGACCCGTGCGGGGGGGGGGGGGGCGGGGGGGGTGCGGGGGGGCGGAGTGGGGGGGGGATTTTGGTGGCGAGTGGGGGGGGGGGGGGGGGGGGGGGGGGGGGGGGGGTGTGTGGGAGGTAAGGAGGAATGGGAGGAAGCAGAGAGGGGGGGGGGGGGGGGGTGTATTTTCTGTGTCAGCTGTAGACACAGAGGCTGATAGTGGGTGTGCAAATATCTACAAGTGTGGAGCATATGTACACTATAATATTATATCTCTCGCTCTTAACAAAAAGTCTAGGGACTAATATCTTGAGGCGGGGAGGTATGAAAAGGGTTCAAGGGATCCTCGTTGTGGTCGTACCGCCGGAGAGATATTTATCCACATAATTAGATTGAGTTTGTTTTATTATGTCGTCTTGTTTGGACTTCCATTTGTGATTTTGAAATGCTGACTCGGAAAATGTATTGGCTGTATGGATGTGGGTCAAAATCCGTTTTTCTTCTTTGCTTATACTGAGTGAATATAGGTGATTTTGAATGTTGGTGTATCCCAGGTGATATTTTCCCGCTGTCAGGTGAGATGTTTTCAGCTTATTTGTTTTTTTCGAGCAAAATTCTCGCAATGATCGTTTTTAACGAGCCACTAGATGGACCCCGCTATAAGATAGCGGTTTGTTCAGGATCTCTCGCGGTTTGTGCATGCACTTGAGTAGCAGGTTTCTGTTTAATTAGCCCGGTAACCGGTCGTGTTTTTACGCTATCGCGCTCTCAGCATATATGTGGTTACGTGCTGATATAGGCGGGTGGTAAAAATGTTAGATCATATTTTGAAAACGAAGGTATTATTGTTATAATACTTCGAAGCCGCACTAATTGTCGCTGTCATGTACGGTGGGCTGCGTGTGCGTTTCTTTTATGGTACTTAATATGATTATTTTCCTATTAAAACGAGGTCTTATTTTAATCTTCCACCTAAGACTGACGCTCTGGTGCTGTACGGGCGGTTTTTTTTTTCGATAGTTTTTAATTCTTATTTTTCTATCTAAAAAACTGAAGTTTGTTTTAAATACTTACAACCAACGTAGACTCTTGGTGGCACATCGACCACAGCAACCAGTACAGCAACAGAGAGACGCCAGTAATATGTAAATAGTGTTAGACAACACTAATTCAAATCGTCAAGATTTTTGCAAATTTAACCAACGTAAAAACATTTTTATCAGGTGAGAGTTTGAGGATATATTTAGTAATTTACGTTAGTACTAACTTTTGATGCAAAAAAAATACAAAAATAAGGTTTCAACTATATTTTTTTAAATAATTTCTGGAGATTCGTGACGTAGACACTTTAACTATTGGGGTGAGGTTATATGTGTAGTGTGGCATATCCGTGGTCATTTCCGCTGTTTACAGCGTGTCTAAAGAGTAGCTTGTACTTCGCCATTCGCAACTCATTACAAGCCATGGTTAGATGGCACATGCTATTCTAGTCCATATCTATAAATTGCTCATGATGGCAATTTTTGTGGTTCCAAAATCAGCATAGTCAGGGTTAGCCATGCCTGCCTTACTCACCACAGTGTGATACTTGTAAATTGTGTTGTAAATTCAACTTTTTTTTAAAATAATTAAATTGATTGAAAGCGATATAACTCATGAGTGATTTTGTCAGAGTATCACTCATGTGATGCGACAGCCTTTTTTTTAATCCGTTCCCAACCTTTGCCAAAGAGTCATTGCATGTGGCAAGCTATATCTGAGTAGCCAATTGTACCTACCAAAAGCTTATTACATCTAGAGTGCAAATGATCTTGTGTAAACAGTATAGTTTTGTTGCCCCAAACTATATCTGACTAGTATGTAAAATCAGGTGATTTCACCTGTAATTTTTGGAAGCTACAAGAAGTACTTATTTATTATTGTCTTTTCTCTAATTTCAGCACTTCCGAAATTTGGCGCAACAAAACCAATTAGACAACTCCCTCACAAATGAAGAGGCAGACACAAAAGAAGAGCAAATTGACAGATTTGTGTTGCAGTGAGTCGTCTGTGTATGCCAGAGTTGAAACGATAATAATACTATACTATACTGTTCTAGGATCAAGAGTGTAACTGCCCAACCATCTCAAGGTAGATATAATACATTTTCTGATGTTTGCCTGCTTGCTTGTTTTGACATTATCAAGGAATATACAAGGGACCAAGCAAATTATACATTGCGATATACCGTGGTCGAATGCATTGTAACTGTATGTATTGCTATATTGATAGAAGCAGTATTATACTAAAACTACTTGGAGCTGCATTCTTTTCTGTAATGGTTGTGACTCTTATATCTGACGGTTCATAATATAGGATGCTGTGTATATACTGTGTGTCAGTTCCATATATATCAATTATTTATTGCACATGCAAAAATATTATCTTTGATGTATCATATGCGTTTAATGGTGTGGTATGACTGAGCTTCACACTGCATGGTTACACATCCGTCCATTTACTTAGATAATGACTTGTTACACAAGTAATGTTTTTTGTCTTACCACTTTGAATATGATATCTCATCAATATTTGACAAATAGAAACGCATGCTAATTTTATTTAATAGTGGACCCTAGCAATATAGAAGTATGTAATTATGTCTGGGGGAAAATAAAACCTATTGAAATGTATCATACCATGTGATAATAGTAATAACAGCAACATTAATGATGGAACCCAAAATCCCGCAAAAGCAAGCATTTATTTTCTCATGTTTGTGCATGTTATGACGTCTAATGCAATAAAATTGAACAATTTACAAGGTGGTTTTATTAATTTTAATTGTTTGATATTGCTGTGTTATCCAAAAACAAAGTCGTTTAAAGTAAGTATTATTAAAATAAGGGGGAGGCTTTGTAGTAATTTTACATATTTGCAGGATTTGTTCTTTTCACATAAAAAAAAAAACTTATATAGCTGTAAATGCCTGCTGTCTGCGATACAAGATCTGCTTGGCATGCTGGCGTTGCTATCTCAGTAAAAACCAAAATCATGTGAATGTATTTAAAATAACGGATCAGATTTCACCATGTCAGGTTTTTAGCTCATCTGACATAGTCAGATGCAGCTTGTAGAATCGCATGAGCGTGCGTCCGTCCGTGCGTCTGTCCGTCAACAGTTGGGCACAAATCTAAACGGCTCGACGTATGGATTCGAAACTCGGGATGTGTGTGTGTGTGTGTGTGTGGGGGGGGAATCCGAAAACGAGTTGGGATGTCGAAGCTGGGGGTCAAAGGTCAAAGGTCAAGAGGTGTAAAAGAAG
>NW_014577178.1:432304-433919 GCF_000485595.1 Priapulus caudatus | reverse complement strand
CTTCTTTTACACCTCTTGACCTTTGACCTTTGACCCCCAGCTTCGACATCCCAACTCGTTTTCGGATTCCCCCCCCCCCCACACACACACACACATCCCGAGTTTCGAATCCATACGTCGAGCCGTTTAGATTTGTGCCCAACTGTTGACGGACAGACGCACGGACGGACGCACGATCATGCGATTCTACAAGCTGCATCTGACTATGTCAGATAAGCTAAAAATAGAGCCCTGAGTACTAAGAGCATATTAGGCACCACACGTGCATGCCCTTCTCATAACACCAACCTCACCCTCAGTGAGAAGTAATATCAGATTTTTTAAATATTTTCAAAATTCGTTCAAATGAAAACATTTACCATACCATGAAAAGATTGGTGCACTCTATGTAATCTATTTCCATATGCTATGTTTGGAGCTACGTATACTTCGGGTAACTAAATATAAAGATCTGTGCTGACCAATGATTACAAAAAGTTACTCCGTAAAAAGAACATTACTATTTGCAACTGAATATAGATATTGGCTAAATGACCTATTAAATATTTTAAGTGAAATCTTGGTCAGTCATTTCCACCCGAGGATCATCATTCTTGCTGTCAGCCGCTGTGTTCTCTGTATGCAAATCTAGTTCTCCGTTATTCCATCTCGTCCATTCTGAAAGCGTCTCTGGCAATTTCCTGTTACGAGTTTCTGGGAAGAATAGCACGGTTACAGCTGCTAGCATAGCCAGGCCTCCGAAAAGAAATGGTTGAAGAGCTGGAATACTATCTTGCTGCGGGTAAAAGACAATAGACACGACTAAATAAATAACAAAATAAACTAGCAAGAGTAATTGTCATCCTGGCAGGTTAACAGAAATAATTACCAATGTCACCACGTATTGTTTTTTTTCCTGATATGGACAATGTGCATGTCAAGACAAAAATGCAAAAACGATTAAGAATCTTATACCCCGTACAGCTAGCTAGACTACGAATTTTATATGGTATTAAACTAGCGCAAGCCAGGCCCGAGCCAAATTTTTGCAGTGTGTACATGCTATCCCGCTCCAAATACGCGCTGGCCCGCTCCAATTTGGTCCCGCAAATGAAGGAGGGCCTGGCAGACACGGGATAACTAATTAGCCCGGGATAACATAGCCCGCTTGTGTGTGTGTCTGTACGCAACAAGCACATGCGTCTAAACAGAGGAATTGCTCCGACCTGTGATTGGAGGATAAAAATAGACCCCGCCCACTCCCGCCGCATACGCTATGCTATGACGGGTAGGAACGTGCAGGGGCGTAGCCAGTATGTAGCACTGTAGGCCCGGGCCTACACTTTTTTGGCCAAGTTATCTTCTTTTTTTTAAACACCCATAATTCAAATCCATAAGCTTGCTGGACGAGTTTAAGAGTCTAGGCAGGAAAAACTATTCAAATGAACGTAGCAAGAATATGGCTAAATTAGGGACCTATTCTTTTGTCATCTAGGCTGTCATTTCTATCGCGTGCCGTTTCATTCTACACTCTACCCGCCGAAAAAGACTAGGATCCGATCTTGTCAGTTTTTTAACATTTTAACTCGTTCGTAACACTATTTTAACTCGTTTGTGTCCCTATTTTAACTCGTTC
>NW_014577178.1:425561-431957 GCF_000485595.1 Priapulus caudatus | reverse complement strand
CGCGCGGCTATGACCGGTGAAACGAAACGTCACGAATTCTATTTTTATCCTCCAAAAATGGAAAAGTGGGCGGGGTCTATTTTTATCCTCCAATCACAGGTCGGAGCAATTCCTCTGTTTAGACGCATGTCAACAAGCGGTCCAAACCCGGTGCTAAATCGCAATACGCATGCGCCAAGCCTTATTTATGTCACGTAATTGTACGCTCGCTGTGCCTCGCTGTCTGCGGGGTGACGTGGCGAGCTGAACGGAGAACCGATGACTCATCTAATGTATAGGATCAAATATGCAGTCTGTACGCTACGATTTGGCGCGCCTCAGGCCCGGGCCGGACGCGCGCTAGTTTAACACCATATCAAATTTTGCAGTCCGTACGGGGTATCATGCATGTGCAAAGACTGGCTATTGGCACATGTACACTTTGCGGTGGAAAGACTGCTTGTAATTTGTATGCAGAGGGTCACAATTCATACCACCTATGATCGAACGTACGAGTCGTGCGTGCGGAAACGTAATTTCTCTTGTTCCGGTATATATTTTATATTCCAGTTATCTATTTCCGATTCAAAACGAGCTAAATGGACGGGTCACTTACCAGTGGAATGGTTAGTGGGGCAATCATAGCTCCGATGCGACCTATTGATGATGATAGCCCAACTCCTATATTTCTTATGGTAGAAAAACGGAAATAAAAGGTAGTTGAAGAACGAATCGTTAAAATACTGACTGTCTGGCATGTGATTATTGATTAGGAGGTAAAGCATATATATCTGAGAAAAATTCGGTAATCATACTATACGCAGGGCGCACAATTAGAAGAAACAATAGAATTAAAGGATTTAAAGTTTTATCATAAACTAGCACCAACCCCCAAAAATATATGCCGTGATTTTCTCTTACCTGACGACTGTCGGGTATAATTCTGCCGTATAGAGATAAATACAAGCAAACGACGCTGTGATTCCAGACTTTCCAACCATCGTCAACGTTGTTAGCAACCATTCTAGATCTGTTAAAAACGACAATTAGAGCTTCATCAATGTCGTTTAGGAACTATACTACGCAGGATAACTTTACCATCGAAACGCAAAGTCCGAAAAATTTGTGATTCCACGTGGAAAGTTAGTCTGAAACTATATGCACTCATTGTTACGTGCAACAAGACAACTGTTACCTTTGGCGTCGCAGCTGTTAGAATTCGTGTATTCTTTCACAAAATAAATGGCGAAGATTGGGAGCCCGGCGAGCAGCAGGAAAAAAGACGTCGTTTTTCTTCTACCAACCCTGAAAGAATAACAGGTTCACAGCACGATAGGCCAATAGTGTCGCTAATGGGAAAATAAATGAAGATGACAATTAATTCGTATGTATAGCCGTTACAATACAGGCAGTATACAAATTTGTTAGTTCGCACTGTAAGTGATCTTACCAGTCGACAAGCAAAAGAGCGGCAAGAAAGGCAGGTACCTCCACCGCTCCCATCAGAAAGGCGTTCAGGTAGAAGTTTCCAGACAGTGTTGATGTACCGAAAGATAATCCATAGTACACCAGTGCAACTATTATCCTGTAATGATCATGTCTATATATATATATATATATGTGTGTGTGTGTGTGTGTGTGTGTGTGTGTGTGTGTGCGTGTGTGGTTGTGGTGTGTGCTGTGTGTGTGCGTGTGTGTGTGTGTGTGTGTGTGTGATGTGTGTGTGTGTGTTGTGTGTTGTTGTATGTGCGTGTGTGTGTATGTGCTTGTGTGTGTGTGGTGTGTGCTGTGTGGTGTGGTGTTGTGTGAGAGAGAGAGAGTGCGTGCGTACGTGCGTGGGTGCGCGCGCGCGCGCGCGTGTGTGTGTGTGTGTGTGTGTGTGTGTGTGTGTGTGTGTGTGTGTGTGTGCATGTGTTTATCCAGTACTCAGCAATAAATTTTGTCGTAAGAAAGTCATTCTTCTGACGGACTCTATTATATTATTTATATTATTATTCTCTCTATTAAAAATATGTCTAGCAATGAAACGTAATCTGATTTTGTTAAAAGTTTTCTTTTTGCAAGCCACCACTTAGGTTATAATTAAATTGTGAGATGTGTGGATAGGCCTATAGGAGTAACGAGTAGCGCGTACAGGCTCAGCGACCCATCCCATAGCAGTGGCAGGGAGGGGCCCACTGGTTCACTCATTTCAACCACTGACCATATAAAATGCATCAGCGTGGAGTACAAGCGTAGACCAGGCGTTCGGTAGACATCTAACAGCGAGCTCCGCTTCGGTGGGTCTCCTTCGCTCTCTGCGTTGTCTTGTGAATCGGTGCGCGTGAGGCAGTTCTCTGGTATGCGGACGTTGTTGATTCTGGCGCCGCGCTGTAGAACCTTTTCTGCCTCCTCTAATCTGTTTCTGGAAGCTAACCAATGCACCGACTCCGGCAGCAAGCTGGCACCAACAGGGAAGACGTGCAGTGGTACGACAATCTTCAAATTACACACGCATTTCACGCACACCTTGAATTTAACGCAGCGGAACGGATCTTTCCTTCAGCAGATGCTAATATTATAATATATTATTTGAAACTTCGGCAGTTGGTCACTGTTTATATACTTTATAATAGCTTGACACAATTTTGTGCACTGTTTGTGTCACAATCTGAGAGTCGAGAACCAGTGTTGGTTTAAAAGCTTTCAATGATCTCTGTTTCCGTCACTTGTTAACTTTACCAGAAATAGGAAAATACGATGGCAAGAGGAAGCGAGATGATGATTTGGAGGATCCTCCAGTCTTGCACAAGGTAGGCCAGAAGAGGAAGCGTCATGATTCCTACGCTCCACATGATTTCATCACATGTTCCCACGAAGGACCTCAGCGATGGTGGCACCGATTCACAGAGAAGCACAAATGTCGCCAAATATGCCCCCTGGATAAAAGTGTGAAATCCACGAATCTACATGTTCATTGCACAGAATAGTTGATTGCTTAACTGCGTGGGAGAATTTTTAACGTTTTTAAATGCGAATGAATAATCTAATCATCACAGCAAAATTGATTACTCGAAAACAGCATCTAAATAATGCAATCGGACAACGATAATCGACCCGATCGCATAATGACATGACCATGCAGCTAACCGTTTGTGCGGTTGCAATCAGAAAGTTCATGATGATAAACTGTGTGTACGTCTGCGTGAAGGCCTGTATTAATCCAAACGCGAGGAACAGGATGTTGCTCCAAATCATGGCAGGTTTCCGCCCCAAAATGTCAGCTAATTGAGGTGCAATCAGCGAACCAACAAATTTGCCGAACATGAACACTGTCGAGGTGAATGGGACGGCAAGCTTTTTATCACAGACGAGATCCCACTGAAAAAATACGACAATGGAAAGATCAACGTCAACATTATCATGGTCATTCTATGCTACATCGTTTTTATTATTCTATTCTATTTTATCACTAATACAATTCTTCATTATACATATTAGTGCAGCAGATAACCACAACAATTGTGCATTTTATTAGCAAAGCATGAAATTTCTAGCATAGTTAGTATATACCATGATGTTTAATTTAAGATGTGGGGGGAAGTCAGATTTGACCTCTGAGGACCGTGAGAGGTCAAATCCAAGATGGCCGCCAGTCCACCGGGTCTTAATGTTCAAACGCACTTAATTTTTGAACCAAACAGCGTACAAAAACATTTAAGGTGTCGATTCCAACTAAATTGGGGATGACCATTCATTTGGTGATACCTTTGAGATCGCTTGAACTCAAGGACATGCATTTAGGCCAAGGTCAAGGTCGAATTACGTTCAAAAAGTCAAATATCCTATTTTCAAATATCCTATTGGTAATGTTCAAAACAGAACAGAACACACACAGCACAGTCACACACAAGCAGCACACAGCACACAGCACAGCACAGAGCTGCTTTGGCACACTTGCAGCGTCCAGTGCACGCTTTCTCGCAGCGACAATGGATCAATTCATGGCACGATTTTGCTGCTTTAGGGAGAGTGGTCCAAAGAGGCTGCCACTCAGTTGTTTCCTTTGTTCAGCCCTAGTCAGATGGTTCTGGAATCTCTGGATCCATGACCAATGCCTGGTTCCAACAGTTGGCCTGGTAGCAAGAGCGCTTGATGTGCTGCTTCAGTGCTGCCTGGGTTGGAGGAATGTTCTCTAGAGTTCTAGATTTCTGTGTGAAGAGCTGTTTCCTGGCATCATTCACTTACGTGCTCTCACTGGTTCGGTCATACAGCAGCACCACAAAACGCTCTAGCAATAGCATTGATCCTTCACTGACCTCACTCGGCATGCATAGGAGTTCACTGAAAGCATCATTCACCTCTGGGAAAGACTTCCAAGTTTCCCAGGCAGTCTTCTTTCCTCAGCCAGCGAATGCAGATACAGTGTCACATCCGGTGAAAGCGTAAAAGACTGGGAGAGTGAGACACTGTGTTGGATTCATTGTGGCAAGCATTTCGTGAACAGCTATGTACCGAACGCTTGAGCCAACACCAAAGGCCACCAACAGCTCATAAGGAGCTATCTTGCAGAATGAAGCCACAGCCAGTACCACCACATCAGTATCAATGGTACGTATGGTCACCCTTTTGCACAGCATCTGCCACATGCGGAAGTGGACAAGTGTCAGTCTCCTCTTGTGAACATGAGGCAAGGCGGCCCAAGGATGACTCGACAGGAGAGCACAGGACCCCACTTCCAACTGTTGCATACAGTTCCTTGCCTTCTGCTAGAGGAATGTGAACAGCCTCGCGTGACAGGAAAGCAAATAATTCGGGTTTGTTCTCATTGACTCGAAGGAAGTCCTTCCAGTTCTTTGGCATCACAGTAGAAGGAGCCACCCTTTTCCTGATACCCTTTCCCCTATTCTGTCTGAGTGAGGCTTTCAGGCTGGCAGGTAGGTATACATCCCAGACAAGGACGATGCGGCTGCATTTCTCGAGTTCAGCAGAGATATATGGTGCAAACACTCTTTCTGCATACTCTTTAAATGTTCTTGATGTCCCAGGATTTAGCATTTGAACCACAGCTGCACCATCGAAAATTGTTGCATCAGCCACAAGCACACTATTGTTTTTGAGCAGATCTGATTCCAGGCAGCGAAGTAGATCTGCTTTAACCCCAAACCGCAATTTTCCTCCAGTTGACAGAGCTGGCGGGGCTTCCTGGTTTTCATGGGAGAAGTCACTCTTCAGTGCTGCGAGATGTGCCTTCTGATTTGACTTAATCTTGACCGGTGGCCTACTGAAAAGTGGCAACTTGTTCTTTGGAAGTGTCTGTGTGACAGGTGTGGTACACTGTTCTAACCTTTCTGTCACAAACTTAGTGTACTGCTTCTCACCAAGGGTCTCAATCCTTCTCACAGTTTTAGCCACTTGGGTGTCCATGATGTCCCTTGTGTCAATGACTAGTAGGTCTTGGCTGTGTTCTAGAAATGTATTCCCCATCTCTTTCAGCACTGTCACAAGTGCCTTAACCTCCTTCAGGAATGCTGCTTGCACTCCAGGTTGCTGGTCATGGTGAGGGTGTCCAGTGTCAACAGCCTCACCCTGTTGTTTATGGCCTGTTTTTTTTCTTTTTATAATAGATACTTAATATCATATATTTTCCTACCAAATTCTAGAACTATCATCAAAATAGGCTATTTGTGGGTCAAATCAGAAATTTTTTTCCGGGGGTGCATGCCCCCGGACCCCCCTAGCAGGGTTTCGCGCCTTCGCCGCTCGCCCTACCGTCCGTGCCGGAAAAACAGTTACCTGCTATTCATTGTCAAATTACCTGCTTTGTCAAAAGTTAACAAGAACCCTGGTAGCCACTGTTTGAGATAATTTTTCTTGTCAATATTATCATTGGTTATTATGGTAATTTTTTACTGGTTTGTGAATGTAACATTTGTTATGAACATGGATGAGTGGGTTGTTTGATTTGTTTGATGTAAGTCTGTGTAACTCATTTTTAATTATTTCAGATATGTTGGACATCCCTGTGTACAAGTCTAAGATTCAGTCACTGCATGTGCTATTCACCTTGTTTTCAGAGTTCAAAAACTCTGCGGTAAGTAACACACACTGTTAAACTGTCTACGTCACGAATTTCGAGCACCAGCAAGTAGTATATTTGTGTGTTATTTGTACAAAATAAAATGTATGAAAATACAATTAGCGTTTCTGTTTACTTTTCATGCTTATATACCTTCTTTATACTCCCTAATTTGCCGGTGCATTCAATGTAACCAAACGCTCGATACAACAACAACCGCCATGAATTCGAAAATTCTTGCGTGGCGCCCAGACGCAGCTAGCCGATATAGCGAACATTTGCGGTAAACGAGGCAATGGCGAAATTATTGTGGCAGCCATGGAAATTCCTTGTAAACTTAAGCGGGAGTTTCTCATATA
>NW_014577178.1:421438-425551 GCF_000485595.1 Priapulus caudatus | reverse complement strand
CATATCATCTTATCATCATCTCATCATATCATATCACATCATCTCGTCATATCATATCATATCACATCATCTCATCATATCATCACATCATATCATCATATCATCATAGCATCATATCATCTTATCATCATCTCATCATATCATATCATATCATTATCATTATCATTATCATTATCACCATGCGAGGTAACATGGGGTCGCTGGGTCACACGCAAGCTGGCTAACCTTGCTCCACTGCGCGCGAGCTCGTTAATTAAACGATACATTGTCCATTCCATCCGCTTCCATTGAGCTGTCACAGACTGGTTCTGCTTGTGCGCTGACCGACCACACAATAGGGTGGACATTTGCAGCTTGCATAATGGCGTGAGATGGCCTCGACAACATAGGAGGGGGTAGTAGGTGTTATGAACAAAGGTGTAGCAGGGTTGTGCCTCTCATGACACATAGCGGCCTAGAATGAGGGTTGAACAAAGGAATAACGGTGCGCAGATGTTTCGGGTATGGCCACGGTGGAGGATTATGGCTCGCCATGACGAAAACAGTGATATGGTTAGACCAAGGAGGGGAACGAAAATACAAGACAAATTTGCCAGAGCGTGCATAATACGTAGGCAGTGGCGTGATGAGTAACATAAATAAAAGGCTTGATATCCACGATATCATATAGTATACGGCATACGCTCGGCCAAAATATGCATGAGCAATCGCATGAGAAAACACAGAAATATGCAGACATTACCTCCGTAGCTATTTATAAGAACTACGATGTACTTACAAAATGATGCGACGATAGTAGTGAACAAGCTGTCGATCTGCTGAGATTGTACAGGTCGGGTTCCTTGAGTGTGTCGATGGATATCTCAAGACAAAGGCACATGGGTTAGCACTGACATATAACAGATAAACAATTCTCAACAGTTACGAAGTTCATTTAGTAACATACGCGCTGGGCACCTAGTACCATTGTAATGTGTACAACGATAGTGGTAGCGATATGAGTGACTTCGAATCGTGCGCTCTCGTCACTGCAGCTCGTCGACTCACAATCTCACAAAGAAAACAGATGTTAATACATAAAATACAGTACATAATTCATGCTACAACGATATATCTATACGCAGTGGTTACGTGCACCATTTGTAATAACGCTTCTCTTACTATCTCGTTACCCGTGATCGTTAGGATTCCTGCGTAAATTATTAGATATACCGCTGTACGCATTATACATAAATTAGCCAACACTGAAGGTACGTATTTCAAACACATACATATTTACTGGTCGGGAATGACGGTAACATATATATGCCCGTAATAGTGAACAGTAGTGTACAGCTGTGTACGCGACATACAAACATGAACTTACATATATATAGTAGTCTTCGTCAACGGTGAAAACAGTACGAATATCTCTTGCCACGTTCGTAGAGTCAGAGTGCAAATAGTAGAGACTGCCCGCTATTACCCGTGCTGCGTGCACAACTGTTATATATACTGCGCGCCTCCTATTTTTTAGGTATGGTCGCACGCTGCAATGGTTCAGCGGCATATGCGTAGCGTAGAGGGTCAGCCTGCGGCGTTCTACACAAAAGGCTCGTCTGCGTACTCTGGACTACTTAGGTTATTACTGGCAATTATCCTATTTCTCTAAACTTTATTTGAGCTATTTTGTATTACAGTTCGTAAGCATAACTAATTTAATCTGATTATGGGTATTACATAATCAGTAGAAAATAATGCTTGATGTGAAGCAGCACAGGCAGAACGAATGATGATGTCTAGAACGGCGCGCGGTATTTATATGGTCGTTTGCCAGCGCAGTCGGCGCGCCTGCCTAAACGTGATTAAAGTACGCACTAAGGAGGCGTGACTGGCGCGCAGTTAACGGCGCGGTGAGCGTTGCTTATACGCCGCCGAACAGACGGGTGGCGTTCTTAAACTGCACTGGACCGCTACGGAGCGACGGGAAAAATGGCACCAGAGCGCGCCTAAGCGTCGCTATAATCGTGGCTAATAAGCGTGGTGCGCAACACGCCAAGACATCGGGCACTGATGTCGCCATGGCTCGCCAATGATCGCGCGAGTCACGGCGTTTAGTTCTTTGAGCATGTACACAACAAACCGCCATCAGGTTACGCGATCATGACCCTGGAACGCCCGCAGTGAAAACGCGGTGGGGTCGGCGAAGGCTCGGAGACAAGCGTCGTAAACATCTGCCAGAAGCGTATTACCACGCGCGAGTACACGCGTGCAAAGACGCTGCGAAAATGGTAAGACATTTTCTGCAAGCGGCGAACTTCATGAACTGTCTCATACCGATCTGCCGAAAAAACTGTTTCTAATGCCGATCTGTAGCTGCGGCTCAGCGAAGCCACGGCCTGCCTATGGTAGCTGTTCTTCGGCCCATCCGTGTTTCATACTCAGCAACGCACACTATATACAGTTGAAATTTCCGAAAATCTGACCAGCTTATATAGTCGGCCGTCGAGAACGTGGTAGAAACGCTGTGAGGTCGCCGTGCAGTCGCGATACACGTAGAAGACGCGTGGTAAGAACCCCATGAGCGTGGTGAGAGCGTCGCGGGAACGCCGGTGATCGCCGTTGCCAAGCCCATATATTTCAATAGAAACGCCATAAGCGCGTCGTGAGAACGCGGTATGATCACACAGGTCGCGGCTTTTTTTCAATTTTTTAATTTGTTGGGACTTTTTCTCGCGTTGTGTTCACGTTTGCCGGCGACCTTGTATATTTTCTGGTCGCCGTACGGTCGCAGATGGTCGCCGTCCAGTCTGACGGGGGGTATTAGGCGCAGTGCAAGCGTCGTTCAAACGCAATGCGATCTGATTGGTCGCAATAAAGACACAGTGAGCGCAGTGCAAGCGTGATGCGGGCGTGGTGTTGAGCGTGGTGAAAGCTTGTTGAGCGCAATGAGATCGGGGTAAAGACGCACTTAGATCGTAGTATCGGCGCTGGGCCCGGCTGGGGCCCAATTGGCCACGCTCTCAACCACGCTCACCACGCTCGGGCAAATTTTTGGAGCGTGGGGCGATCGTGATGAGCGTATCTCTGGTGTGAATGGGCCTTAATGCAGAATCGAGTAATGAAAAAATGGAAAAGGTTTTCAGTAATAAACGTTTTACAGTATATATACATATCAAGAGTAGATAAATAACATTAATGTTATTTATCTACTCTTGATACATATTGCATCAGAACAACTTACCTCCATTAGAATAGTGTTTCCATATGTATTAGCGTAGGAATATCCATTTTGACACTCTTGTGTGGTGTTATCAATGGAGATATTTACATATTGCGTGCAGGTTTCCCACGATTGCCAGGTTCCACAAGAATCATATATCTGAGGTATAGATTCATTAAGTGGTGTAGCCTCTGGTACCTTGAGAAAGTAGTCGTTAAGAAATGTTTAAAGTATCATATATATATTTCGCTAAGTTTATTCGCATTACGATTACATTTTACGCGTCATTCTTTATCTCGGATAACAATTCGACACTTCATAATGTTTAGCGATGAAGCTAACGTACAGCTGCTGATATCCGTCAATTAATGTATGTATACGCGAAAAACCTCACTCACCTTGCAATGATATTCTGGTTCAGCCCCTTCAAAATTGATAGCGAACGCTTGCCATGCCTTCATGATCTCGAATCCGGCCAGCATGAAGTATAGCATCACCTGGTATAGCCCACAGGTACCGAGCAACTGCAGAGCATCGTCGACATCCATCTTCCCGTTTAACCGTTCTGTTTCAGACAACCTTAATTGTAGCTATTATTGGGTTATGAATGACAGAGAAATGTCACTAACTGAAGTTGTCCCCAATGCAATCCAGTAGGGTTATTTTGAACCATGAAATAGTCCTGGTTGCGCACCGAACAAATCAAATATAATTTGTTGTTGGTATACGACTGATTAGCATATCCCTGCAGGCCGTTCTGCAGTTATCGCCCCCTGAAATTATATGAACACTGACTCATAAATGTATCTGGTATCTTTCTTCGTATCCGATCACTTCGCTCTTTTTCTCTCTCACACACACGCGCTCGCTCGCGCGCGCGCCCACACACACACACACACACACACACACAC
>NW_014577178.1:415831-417678 GCF_000485595.1 Priapulus caudatus | reverse complement strand
ATGTATGTATGTATGTATGTATGTATGTATGTATGTATGTATGTATGTATGTATGTATGTATGTATGTATGTATGCATGTATGTATGTATGTATGTATATATGTATGTATGTATTTAATGTGTGTGTGTGTGTGTGTGTATGTATGTATGTATGTATGTATGTATCACGGATTATTCTCCGTATGGATTACCCGTGAAGGGATAATTCGGCGGGCATGTAGTTACGGCGCACGTCGTGAAGGAGATGTTTACGGGCGGCTGCCATCTTTGCGCGTATGAAGGAACGATGTCGGCGTACTTGCACTCGATCGTATTGCTGGCCGTACACGGCTGCAGGCTGCCTTCGCCTGGACACTCCTGCCACTCGGCGTTGCCAAAGCTGCCGCGCAGGTCGTCAGGCATGTTCATGTATCGATAGGCGGAGTTGAAGTCGACGAGGTAGACCGAGTCGAGTTCCTCCAGGTGCGCGAGGAACCGAGTGAGCGCTTCGGCGCGCGCAGCGTAGTTGCTCTCCAACCAGCCTGGTCGCAGGTAGAGCGGGAACGGCGCGCGATTCGCCTCGAAGTGCCTGTTGAAGTTAAACAGCATGAACTTGTAGATCTTGTCGGCGCGGTTGCCGACGTTGCAGCCGTCGATTTGATTGCCGCAGATGCGGCCCGTCTTCGGGTCGATCCAGTCAAGCATCGGGAAAGTCCACAGATTGAACGACCTCGTCGGACAGCCCTTGACGACGCACTCGTCGACGAGGGAGCTGCGGTAGTGCAGCGTGTGCGGGTAGTACGCAGGCGGCGACTTTCTGGATGGCATCGAGAAATCGTAGGCGTAACCCTCCGCCTCGAGCGCAGCTACGTAGTTATTCGATATCTCCAGGTAGGGGGCTATTGCGCCGATGACGTCGGACTCGGGAACGCCGGCCAGGTATTTTATTAGCTTTCGATGATCAGAGAACTCTTGCCGCAGCTGGTCCGTGCTCGCCGTAGGCCACCAACTCGGAGACCTCTTCCTACAAACCGGTATCCGTTTTTAATATCAATAGCGCGCGGACTGTTATCTTTTGAGATCTTTAATTTAGATACAACACATTAGATACATACACACAGGTACGATTTACATAATAATTACGTATACGCCCCTGTCAACAATCCGAAACGATTTGTAAGTATATGACGTATCGTTTTCGAAAGACAGTAACCTCGATTAATTAGCATCAGCTAACAAGACACAGAGTGTACCACTAATTAGTAACGCGTTCGCTGTCTATATGAATCACGAGTTAATTTCGGTAGCTGATTTGCTGTACGTACGAAAGTGAGAGACTGGCAAGCGTGTGGCCCTCTGTGTAGAGGTTACGCATCGTGCTGTAGTCGCTATTGCCGTGTGACGTAAAAAATGTGCCGCGCGCCCCACAGCCGCTCGGGTTCTCGCGTCTTTTGTTTGTGTCGGCGTTGTTAAAAACGAGATCGTAGTACCTGAGAGAGAAAGATAACGTTATCTGTCTTCTGTCAGCGCAGACAAGTCGACTGAATTAGCATACAAAGTGGCACACCTAGCTAGCGCCTCGATCGCTTTCTACGGGCGTGTACCGTCTTACCGGGTTTGTGGGTCAGTGCAGATGTTCTTGTCAGTGTATATATAGGTACATGAACAGCTTATATAACCAAGCAAACAACTATTGTTGTTATAATTTTATGCTCTACATTTGTGGAGTACGGCGAAATAGTGGGAAACGCAAGCCATATAATATAATGCCCTTTCGACCAAAACAATTACCCAGATGTTGGGCGTCACCATTATTTAGGTTATATATATATATATATATATATATATATATATATATATATATACAC
>NW_014577178.1:391835-414687 GCF_000485595.1 Priapulus caudatus | reverse complement strand
AGAGAGAGAGAGAGAGAGAGAGAGAGAGAGAGAGAGAGAGAGAGAGAGAGAGAGAGAACTGTTGTCTGAGCCGAAACAGGATCTCCGTTAACCTTTAAATTCCTCTATGGTATGCATTGAAATACCGACAGGATACATTATCGCGAATCGACGACTCGGACGATCGAATGTTAGACATTATGGCACCCTTAAAATCCCGCAAATTTCGTACGCTACATCGTACGGAGTTTAGATTACCATACAAATAAATCATCCCAAATAAAACAGATAGTCAAGCAGTATCCCCACCAGCACGACCGATTTACGCGTTTTTATATCAACAAACATCATCGACTGATGTTGTCACTACGCACATAAACGTGGCTTTACACCTTCGTCACACTGCAAATATCACGCAAGAGGCTGGGAAACAGAGCGCAATTGCCGTAGACATAATAATAATATATAATTTAACATAATATATATATAATAATCTCTCTCTCCATATATATATATATATATATATGTATATATATATATATATAACGATACATGGGCGAAGGCTATGGACTACGGAGAAGAGACACTGCTCGCTCACCAGGTATGCGAGGGGCGGTAGAGGTCCAGTTGTAGTACCGCTCTGGTGCCACGGAAGGCGAATAATCCTTGATCGTACAGCTAATAAGCTGCTCCTCTGTGGCGATGTCGCATCGGCCTGCCATCGGGCAGTACAGATTCCAAACGGTGGCGAAAGGACAGTATCGCTCTAGGTAGATATTATGCACGCATTCGTAGTACTTATTACAGTGCCTGTGTTCCTTGTAGCGAGCCACGGTGACGTCACATTGGATTTCATCAATATCCGCATCGAGAAGGTTGATGGCGATCGACGGAGCGACGACTATATATATATATATATATATATATATATATATATGCGGCAAAGGTGAACGAAACATTTCATTAGCGTGATAAAATTTCGGTGGAATAGCATCTCATCAAACATGAATGGCACAGGTATGATATGGCACAGGCATGGCACAGCAATGGCACAGTATGGCAGTGTGCCAACCATGAACAGAAGAGTGCCAGTATTAGGTAGTAATAGGATGCGTGCACTACAGAAGAGAAACCCGAATAACAGTTACTTGTCGCGTTAATATCTTATTATTAGAGTGTATTATATTATATTATTATTATAGTCTATACTGACTATATATGTAATGTATCAAACGGAACTGTTAAAGCTAGCGACGGCTGCGTGGCATTGTCTACTGAATCTTAACGCAAACACGTATACCTGTGCTATAAATGCCATGGAAATTATATCACGCGTACAAATTATGATTTCCGAATAAATCATTTACGCCTGTTAAGGCGTGATGCATCAAATGTTTCAACACACTCACCGAGAATCGAAATTAGGATGATTAATTTCATCCCGTTTCCTATGAAAGCGTCCATGTCGATAGAGTGTTCGCGCGCTCTCTATATCACTCTCTCTCCCTTTCTCTCTTCTATTTCTCTCTCACATACACACACACACTCACACTGTTGCCTAGTATTTCACTGCTGCCGCAACACACAGCTCCAGCCTGATCTACTAGCGCGAGCGAAAATTGCACAACAACTATATGTCGCGGTCGAGTGATCGCGGTTGACGTCTGGGAACAACTTTACCGCCCTCGGATACACGCTCGCGTGTAAGTGGAAACACCCTATACGCAAGGAAGCCGCATTCAGTCAACGCTGGAAGGCCACTAATTCAATTTATATTCCGGTTAAGCAATTAAATTTGTTTTCGATCTATTCGGGTGTTTTCGAGCGTGTGTGTGTGTGTGTGTGTGTTGAAGAAGCACCTGTCGTGGGAGTGAAAACCGGTATAGGCCTGTCTATGTATATATATATATATATATACGTACAGGTTTTAATATATATATATATATAAGGTGTTCACTTTCTATGAAATCTATGTCAGTTTGTAGCCTCCATTCTAACCACCCGTGTAGCCCACGCATTTACGTGACACACATATCTGAGGGGGACATACGGGGTTGTTACGTATCCGTTAGTGACATACAAATAACCCTTGCGAAAGCGCACAACGCCGTGGTTAGAGGAAAGAGGCGTACATCGTGGTTGAAATAGTACAACATCGCGTTTTAAGCAATTTCAACAATTTTACTCACAGGGGGCGACGGCAATTATGGAACGGGAATTGTCTCATATTGAATGGAGAAAGAGAGATCACCACACCAAACGACGCTCGTGTCTCAAAGACAATTTTTTCAAGCAAAGCGTATTCAAATTGACTAAACATGCTAGGAGATTGATCACACTAACTATATATATGTGGTAACGCGAATGATAACTGCGAATTCACGATTTTAATCGCAGTCGCGTTAGCACCGCTTTTACATTATCACTTTAATGATCCTTTTAAATCACCCACAATGTGATTTAATTTCATGGATTTGCAAAGATCTTACTGGTTCTTCTGGAAGAAAGCATATTCTAGTTTTATCGGTTACAGTCCTTTGTTATGTTGTGGTTTATTTTATAGCCATTGCTCGCCGCTACAGGGTTATAACTAAATATCAGACTAATTATGCATATTGCTTCATAATTTCTGGTTTTATTAATACATCGAGCATAAAACGAAAATATTACAACTTAAATTTATTCATCAAACCATTAAAACGTGTTTAATGGCGTGAATATAAAAATTCAACTTAATCTAATATGGATAAAACATGGTGATCTATGAAATATATGCATGCATTCAAATAGTTGGGGTGACGTAAATATATAATTGAATGTACACTGTTTAAAAAAAAAATTCATAGTTCGGGCTCAGTAAAATAACATCAAAACTTGCGTTACCAGCGCAAGCGCAGCTAACTGTACAACTGTAACACACTTAATACAACGAAGAAACAGATTGGTTATATTAAAATACGCCTTTCACAATCGTAGGACATTTGTTTTCTAGTCATTATTTTGTATACTCAGCTAGTTCCAAGTTTCAGTTTTTTGTTAAATACGCTGAACCAATAATTAATTTATCCTCACAATCCATCTGTCAATAAGGACAAATTCCAGAGATATATACACATACAAGTACTAGGCAAGAAAATCCGTTGTCACAAAATCAGCTCATAGCGTAACTACATCTAGTAAACCGATGAACAACTAGGCACGCAAATGTCAATAATGCTTCAATATGTTCACAATCATGGCGATCAGTTATATATATACACGACATTGCTTACGAAATGCTCTACGCAGAAGCAATTTATGGATTAGCTAATTACGTTCATGGGCGATGTAATACAGAATTATCGCTTCAGAAGTCGCTGAAGATACGATGATCTGTGCCTAGATAATACCTTCACACCGGTTCCTAGGCAAACATGATTTGCGAGCATCGTTTTAACAACTATTGTAGACCGAATAACTGCAGACTGTCATTCAGTATCATCGTGTGTGAATGAGAAGGTGACACATCTACACCATTCTGCGCATACACTGCCTCAGTGTCGGGTGATAGAAGTAATTCTTGCAGCAGCTTGGTCGGCAGAATCTCGATCGCCTGTGATCGAAAACAGAATTAAACGATAAGATCATTTTCAGCATTTAACGGTTTTTTTCCTTGCCTACATTGTCCACATATCAACGGGATAAACACTGAAGGCATGCACGCTCATGCGCACATACACAAGAGAACGCGCGCACTCGTGCTTATCGCGTTTAAAATCTCATTAATCGCGATTAAAAACCACTGTTCTGATTGACTGGAATTTAATCGCGCTTAAAATCTATTTTAATTGCGATTAAAAACCACTGTTCTGATTGGCTGGAATTCAATCGCGCTTAAAATACATTTTAAGCGCGATTAAAATAGGTGGGTTTTGGCGGTAATGGACTTTCATACTTACCAAGCTCCCTTATAGAGATCACAATCGCCATAAATACTCTGATAGCACGGCGCACTCTGACAGATAGTCTCCTCCATGGCCTCACCTCTGCAAAAAGAATAGTAGTAGTAGAAGAAAATATTACTAGTAGATATATATAGACAAGTTAAAATCAAGTTTGAATGGAAATGTGACAATGGGCTACGTTGTGCGTATGCAAAAATGACATAAATCGATGTAGCTAGTTACTCGACCATTGCCCACAAATTCATTGTATGAATAGCGAGGTTACGATAAAGCACTTTATCATTTACAATAAAAGTCGCCATAGTAATATATACACACACATACGCCCTCGCACGCACGCACGCACGCACGCACGCACGTACGCACGCACGCACGCACGCACACACACACACACACACACACACACACACACACACACACACACATATATATACATATAATATTCATATGTATAATGAAAAATATATAGTATTTATACTATAGCTTACAGGCAGTTATTGGTTGAGCACACCCGCGCGCGGGTCTTTTTGCCACAACCTCCGCATGGCGAGCAGTCCGACCACTCACTCCAGGTGCTCCACATGCCAAGCGGCCCATTGTACTCTACACGGCTCTCATCATATTCCTCATCCTTCTCGTCGTAATTGTTCGGGTGATTGTCAAATACAAATGCAGGGATTGGCGACGGATAGCTGACTATCTGTGATACATTACTGCGTAGTTCGTGTACGTCGGTTCGTCCCGCGGCAGCTTTCGTTTGCTGTTGGCTGTCTGTTTGCAGAATGACTGTCGGAACTCGCGCTATGTCCGTGTGAGGTAAATCGTCGTCAGGTAGCTGCGCCAAGCTGAGGCTAGGTCCTCGAACTGCGTCTTGGCGGCCGTTTCTTCCTTTCTGAACAAATACAGGTTGCGGGTAAGGCGACTGTTGTTGCAATTCTCTGAGTCTTTGAGCAAAACGTTGCTGCGCCCCAAGCTGTGGTAGACCTTGTGGCTGGTTAGCTAGGCGAGGAGGATTCTGGAGCGAAGTAGGAAATCCGGATGTCTGGCTTTGTGCTGGTATTCCCGGGAAAGGAATTTCTCTCGCTTGCCCCACAATCTGTTGTTTGCTGGTGAGGCCTTGCTGCTGCGGTCCACGTTGGGAGACCTGTCTTGATTGGTCTTCACCCTGCAGCTGATAAAATAGTTCTCGCGACAGCTGGCGACCTTGCTGTTGACGTTCTTGTGGTGATACTCGACCATTCTGTTCAGCTCTCTGTGGTTGGTTAGAGATACCTTGCGACTGCCGTCCTTGCTGCTGAAGTACCTGTTGCGGAGGTCCTTGTAGTGATACCCGACCCTCTAGTGGTTGACTGGGAAAGGTTTGCTGCTGTGATTCTTGCTGGGTGACCTGTCCTGATTGTCCTTCTGCTTGCTGTTGGTAAAACAATTCCCGCTGCGGTTGCTGTCCCTGCTGCACGGGTCTTTGCTGCGGACGTCCCTGTTGTGATACTACAGTCGATGGTGGTTGGCTGGGGAAGCTTTGCTGCTGTGGTCCTTGCTGTGAGACTTGCCTTGATCGCCCTTCTCCCTGTTGTTGATAAAATAATTCCTGTTGCAGTTGCCGTCCTTGCTGCAGAGGTACTTGCTGTGGAGGTCCTCGTTGTAGTGGCCCTTGTTGCAGTGGCCCTTGTTGCAGTGGCCCTTGTTGCAGTGGCCCTTGTTGCAGTGGTCCTTGTTGCAGTGGCCCTTGTTGTAGTGGTCCTTGTTGCAGTGACCCTTGTTGTAGTGGGCCTTGTTGCAGTGGTCCTTGTTGCAGTGGCCGTTGTTGAAGAGGCCCCTGTTGTGATACTAAAAGTTCTTGTCTGGCATCTTGTGGTTGGCTAGGAAGCCCTTGTTGCTGTGGTCCTTGCGATAGGATCTGTCTTATTGGTGGCTGATTTTGCTGGTTAATAAAAGCTGCCTGTTGAGGTCCTCGTCGCGAAGCTGACGCTTGATGCTTACTGCCTTGTCTCAGCAGTCCTTGAGCTAATCGATCTGGCTGTAGATTTATTGCCTGACTACGCAAATCTATTGGCTGCTGTGCATCGGTGGACTGCGCCGGTGTTGGCTGGCCGAAGAAGAATCCCAGCGGAAGATTATATCGACTATGTAGGTATGGTGACACTGGTGCTCTTGCCGCATCTGCCAAACACAATACAAAATGTTACTGTTATTTATGTAAACGATTAAGGCTAACGTGGTACAGTTTTACTGAGTCGATTTTCTATCACAGATCATCAGTGTGTTTACACAATTCGAACGTACGCTATGCACACTATGCGATTTGTACGCTGGTTACTAGTTACTTACAACGATGTATTTCGCAGCTTTTGCCAGTCCAAGGGAACAGACAACTACAGTTGTATTCTCCACGCGGCGCGGCGTTGCACAAACCGCTATGCTGACAGGGTTGGTTCAGACAAGGATCATCGGAGGCCCTCAGGTGGCAGCTGCAATAGGCGAATATACTCGTCATCGTTATGCTCCTGCGCTCGTGATAGTTTAGTACGTACAGTACTAGTGATGATAGAAAATGAAAATCGATAGATTGCGTATTTGTAGACGAAATTAAATTATTTACGTAGATGAGCCATTCATGATACCAAATAGATACTGAAATATGTATGACCTTGTAGTAAATAATGTAGCCTTGACTGAAGTATACGAGCGACGATAAGTGGGTTAATGGGGCCTTTGGGGATTATTATTGCTACTTACTACTCTCCGTTCCAGCCGGATTCGCACTCGCATGTGTATCCCACGAGGCCGCGCAGCGTCTCAACTCTGCAGTGTCCATGCTCGCATCGGTTGTCACATCCATCCGACTCACATCGGCTACCGAACCAGTCTGGTGGGAAAGCAAAACGTACATTGCAGAGTAAAACACATGAATTGCTATGCGAAGCACTAAAACATATGCATTGAAAGCACGTAATGTCTAGCTGCGCGGACACGTATTGTATGCTTGTGTGCACGCGCACATTGTGCGCCTGTAAACGCGCCTATGCGTCTGTATAAGCGCACGTACTGTGCACCTGTGCGGCTGTGCACACAAGTGCACGCGCAAGTGCGTGCATTCACAGCTGAAAATGTGCCCGATAACGTGCCTAGCGACACTGAACAATTTTAAAAACACGTGTTTTTGCTTTAGTTTTACAAATCTGCTTAGATTTCACGTAAGTGCCGATAATATTTCGTCAGGGTGCTTTACACTTGAAGGTGTAACGTCACAATATCATAACGATCGTGCGATACACACGTAATACGCGAGAGATTGGTCGCATGTTACGTACTATCAGGGCACTGGCAAACGTAGTCGCTGCCGGCGAGGTAGACACACTGGCCGCCGTTGAAGCAGGGGTTCTGCACACACGGATTGATCGGAGCGAACTGTTGTCGCGACTGTCGTCGGAACTCGCAGAACTCGCCCTGCGTGCCCGGCGGACACTCACACTCGGCGCCGTGCCGACCGATGTGACATATGCCGCCCTTCTGGCACGGCGACTGGAAGCAGGGGTTCGCCAAGCAGTCCATGCCGAGTTCGGTGAACTTGGACGTGTCGACGCACGGATTCACGAGCGTGCATTCATGCTTTCCGTTACACTCGCCCATCACCTGTTGGGTGGAAAGCGCCGGGTGTATTTTCATGTAGAAAGCGCGGGATTATTTACACATCGGAAACATTTTATACGGAAAATGCAAGATCTTTTTACATGGAGAGCGCAGGATTTTTCACATAGAAAGCGCGGGACGTTTTTTTTTATATAGAAAGCGCGGAGTTTTACAGAGAAAGCGCTGGATGTTCTTGTATTTAGACAGCGCAGGTTTTTTGCCATATTTTTTTTTCATTTTATATATAAATGGCGCCGGGTTTCTACACAGCCAACGATGGAATTTTGTAACGCGTTATTTTCAAAGCAATTTTTGTACATTTTTTTGTGAAAAATTATAAATAAATATAATAGCCGTCGATTTGTACTCGCATGTAAAGTAATAATTGGCGGCTTTCGGTGAGCTCCTACGACACCGCTTTACAGAAAATGGTATACCATACACTAAACGCTTACGTACCTGTGACGCCATTTCTTGCACATTACACACAGGCCCGTTGTATAAACTGTCGGAGCAGGATATATTCACCCAAGAGTACTTATATGCGTCTATCAACCGGAGAGAGTTGAGAGCCATGATTTCGTTAGGTTTGTCACACTTTAGATTTATCTCTTTGTCGCTGCAGTAGTATCCGCCCACTGAAAGAAATTCGTCCACGTTAACGTGATTTTGAGATGTTTCCGCCGCTGAACTAAATCCACTTTGTTGTGCTATTAATTATGCTGACTATTTTGGTCAAATTGAATGTAAAAAAAGACATTCTGCTATCGAGATAAACTGTTCCACCAGTAACAATATACACTGGTATAGAGTATATAGAGTCACTGAACTCATTATTCAACCAAGAACACCTATATTTGATACATGATAATAACATAGCCTCTCGTAATGACGTATAATTTGGAGGCTAAAATGACGGCGGTGAAGTGTCACTAGGTTAGATTTTATGGCTGTAGTTAGGAAAAAACCGTTCGCTACGAGTGAATGGTAACAGACTGGCACGGGCTGTAAACTATGCAGGGCATAACTACCAGAGTTGTATTGTGGCGAATACGGAGCGACTACAACAACAAATAATTTGGCGCGGTAAGTATAGATGGGTGTGTGGGCGGACATGTCAGAACTGCGTATAATAGAAGGTAATCAACAGGCACAACAGCACTCCCACGGGGGTGGGCACTCACTGACTCACCGAAGCTTCTGAACATGGGCTGCGCAATGCTGACGAATGGATAATTGGTCGTGTAGCGTAAACGCATGCTGAGTAGGTCGCAGCCGTAACCCTCGCGAAAGTCTACGCCGATGCAGACGGGGAAGTTGCGCTCCTGGCACTTGAGCACGCAGAAGTCGCGCGAGGTTGTGTTATAGTGCGCAATGACGACGCCGAAACCTTGATCGAATTCGGCGGGAGGCACCGGAATTGGCTGCTCCGTATTAACCCACACCGGGCTAAATCTGCGGTCTGCAACGAGTACAGAGTGAATATACACTTTCGGTAGACTTGCAGCGGATAAACGGACATAAATTTTACCGTTCAAAGTTCAGCTTGTGCTTTTGATGCAGTGTGTTTTTATCTGAATTTTAGTTGATGAATGTAACATTATATAATGTTTGGTCCATCGCGTTACGAGCACGTTTATAGCGGGGAAATAATTTAGCTGAATAGTTCTGTTAGCGACCCATGGTAATATTTACATCGTTCCCGAGAGTAATTTCCTCGCGGGTTGAGTTTAGCGGCGAGTACGCGAGGACAGTGCAGATTTGATGAGGTTTACTTACTGACGTAGCACTGAGCAACACTGAACGCTCCCTCCAAGGCGGCAGTCGTCAATGGTGGACATTCGCGACAGAAAGTCTGACCAGGGCGATTCTGGAAGTAGTGCTGCGGACAAGGCTGGCAAGGAGCAAGCCCGTTGTCAGAAAAGAAGCCAACACTGCAAGGAGCTGAAAGGGAGGAAATGAAAAGCAACAATTTATTACAGTATAACAGGCATGAGAATCATGAATATTGCGCGTATACTGCAGCACGAAATCCCTTTTTAACGGGATAGTTAACTTACGATAGCACTTAGCTGACCCAGGCCTATCGGCAAACATTCCACGTGGACATGCTAGGCACTGGATTCCTCCAGGTACAGGCAGGAATGTTTCTAAGGGGCATCTCCTACATGGCTTCTGACCCGTATGCGAGAAATGTCCTGGAGGACATCTTCCTAAAAACCGAAAGGAAAAGATTAGTCAGACGTGATAGATTAATTACCACCACCATTATCATCTTAAAAACGCATTGAAATGCAAATATTTTCTAACAGTTAGGATATCGCATAATTAATTCAGTTATTTAATGTTGCTTCTGTCCATATTATACAAACGTAATAGCTACACAAACAAAATCTTTTTAGTACATACTGTCTTCTGGTTCTCTTTCCTCTTCTTCCTCTTCTTCTTCTTCTTCTTCTTCTTCTTCCTCTTCATTCTTATTGTCCCGGTCAGCATTACGATTGCTATTACGACCAGAGTTTTGCTCAGCGTCACGGGTTCCCTTTTCTTCCGTAAAAATGACATTTTTAGGGCTGAGAGAACGACCGGCGTCTTGCAATCGATCGCGTGTTTTTCCTGCTGCGTTTCCTCTAGCCGCTGTCTCGCATGTGTCGCCTTCCCAGCCCTTCGTGCAATAACACACATATCGTGCTAGAGGGCGTCCCTCGCAACTTCCCCCATGTTTGCAGGGATTATTGGCGCACATGTCAACGTTTTGGTCGCAACTGGAAAGAACACGCAAATATTAATGATAATGATAATAATAATAATAATAATAATAATAATACGTGAGCAAAATATGGCACTCCGTCTATATTTTAACAGTTACAACCAGGATTCACGTGAGCGGTTAGTGAAGTGCTGCCAGCGATATATGTAAATCGAGGCATTCACTTACAATTCTCCGATGAAGCCGTCCTGACATTCGCAGATGTAGCCATCGTCTTTGCTGATGCAGCTGCCGAACGCACAATCATGTTCGGCACAATAGTCGACGTGGTTCTCGCAATGTTCGCCATCATGTCCTGCGTAAATATTGCGCAATGATGAAAATGCTTATTATTCTAGTGAAATGTATCATAAATAGCTTTAGCGTTTGTGCGCACGTGCCGAATCTAAATTTTAGCCGTTTACTACGCCGTGTTGTTTATATAGCACTGATAAAGTTCACTTCCGTATTTTTATGCACACATTATAGTTTCACACTGATAATATTTAGTTTCCTCTTTTTTCCATAACACATTCTCGTTTCACTGCCTCGTAGCAGAGTGACAGATGCGCGCGTTTTATTACCATATACTGTCGCCACCTACCGGGCTTGCATTCGCAGACGTACTCGTCTTCGTTAAGAATAATGCAGAATCCACTGTCGCCACAAGGATTTCTGATACAAATGTCTGTTTCGTATTGACATTCGTTTCCACCAAAACCTTCAGTACATTCGCAATAACCTTCGTGGTTGCCTGGGTAGCAGGACCCTCCATTCTGACAGACGTGATCATGGCATGGATCAGCTGTAATAGAGAAACGGGCATCATCTCGATCAGTGATGTCATCAAACATATTTGACTACGGTACAGATATTCGGACGAGGAATAACAAATTATAACGTACAGTGTATACGAGGTGAGCATGATTAATTATTATTTATACGAGTTAAAACGATTACAGGGTTAATTTAAATATGCATAAAAAATCTTACCAACACAATCCATGGCAATTTCCGCGTACATCGTCGTGTCCTGGCAAGGGTTCTCGAAAGTACAGCTTCGCTCGCCTACGCAGTTAGCTCGTATAGCATCGACGATTTCTCCGACATGACATGCATCGCCTCTGTACCTCTTCGCTTCGCAAACATTCGCCCACGAGTACTCGCTTATGTTGACGAATCTCACTTGATGTAGCGACAAGACCTCATTGGAGTTACTGCACTGCAGATTTACCTCACCCTTGGAGCAGAAGTAGCCTCCATCTACAGTGAAACGGTTATTAGAGATACTAATCTTTAAAAAAAAAATATATTGAGATTTTTGTGCTATTGGGGAACGTAAAATCACTGTAGTCTAATTTTATTATTTTATTATTTTTTTAATATGTTTCACGACCTACATAGCGCCTCGGTACATCGGGAGCTAAGCTGCTATAAAACGAACTTTGTTTATGATAAATTCCTACATATTAGCTCCAATATAATTCCACCGTGAAAAAACACTGTCAACGTACCAAAGTTACGGAGTACAGGCTCGTTCGATTTGTACAAGTGATCATCTGTATATAGCAGACGCATGCTTAGGAGATCGCATCCATATCCGGGCTTGAAGTCAACACCGACGCATATCGGGAAATCCCTCTCTTGGCATCGCAGGCGGCAGAAATCGAGTGAGCTAGTGGTGTAGTGCTGCATCACCACGCCGAACCCGTTGTCTCCTTTAAGAGGTGGCACCTCGCTTGTTGGATCCGGGTTGGCCCACAAGTCGTTGAAATTGCCATCTGTAAATGAAAGCGATGGTTTCATTTAAACCTCACAGTGCTGGAGAAGTACAGTCGTGTATCTTATATATATATATATATATATATATATATATATATATATAATTATATATAATGAAATCTGACGAGAGCCAACGATGTTTCAGTCGGGATCATGATAGTTCGAAACAATTGACGTACCCATGAAACACTGTGCGATGCTAAACGAGGCAGTCCTGCCCGATGTCGTTGTTAGATGGGGGCATTCCTTGCACACACCGCTACCAGCAATGTTCTGGTAGAAGTTAGGTGGGCATGGCTTACAGGGCTCCAGCCCGGACTCGGAGTAATATCCAGAATTGCACGGCACTGTAGAGATAACATGGTGAACAAGGTCCGTTAATATTAATTATTATTGATATTGATGACTACTAAATAAAAAAACGCGTTATTTGTATGAATATTTACACACTTGTTCCCAGTTCCTTGTTTCGATTAACGCGGAAAAAAACTAATGCTAAACAAGTGCAAAATAAATACCACTTACACGCGCACTTAGATGATCCCGTTGTAGCTGTGTAGGTACGGGTAGGGCATTTCAAACATTCAGTTGATCCGTGCAACGGAGCGTAATTGTGAATCGGGCATGGTAGGCAGATTGGCATGCCGTTATCCGAATATGTACCAGGTTCGCAGAGCTCTAAAAGAGCGAAACATTTGTTGAAGTACATAATGGTCATTGGCAAACCGTTACGTTTTTTCATAAAACGTACGAACAAGTCACTATCACACGGCATTTCAAACAGTGAAATATAAACTCTTTTATTGCATACATTATTTTATCTTTAATTAAATTAACAAGAATACTAACAATGACGTTCTATGCCATTTCAAACATGTTCGACATCCGAAGCATGATAGCCAATGGAATGCCGATAGCCAATGGGAGACTACGTGCACTATTTCGATGGGTCGGCGTGATGCGCATGTGCGGTTTTGCCATATTAAGCAAAATAGCGCGTGATTTTGATTCACCGTTATCGATCAACGATAAAAGTAACGCGATTTCCCTTGTTTAAGTGGCGCAGTAGAGCGCACAGAACGTAATGTCGAAAAGTGGTCACTTTATTACGTAAGACAGTAAACCCGAGATTTGAAGTTCAGATAGTGGACAAAATTTCACGAATATGAATTACATGGGCTTTCACAAAAGAGTATTGAAAATAATATCTAGACAACGTACGTATGCAGTCATTCACGTTAGTGCTGCCCTCTGTGAACGTGTAGGTGCCACCGCTGCATTTCTTGCACGTGGTCTGCTTTGCCTCATCTTGGTATGTTCCACGAGGGCATTTGACACACGCAGTAGAGCTCATGAATGTACCCGTCTTACAGTTACCTTCATAAAAATAAATAAACATACATTACTAATATATGTACGCAATGGTATGAGTTGCATCAGCACTAGCGAGTGCTATACGAAAGTAAACTTTTGTGCTATTCTGAACATTTTGAATGCTGATCATATACTTGTAAATATTATTAAAACATCATGACTGAGTTCGCGTGACGTTATCGCTCGCGAACATAGTAATGTGTGACGCGAATTGTGCGCTTTCGCAGCCTAATACGCTACTACATATCACACACAACAAAATTACAGTCAGTGCAGGTTCCCACAGGCACGACGTCTCCACTCCTCAGCTGTAGATCCTTCCTGGCAAAGTAGGCCTCTCCGGGAAAGATGGCCGGGCAGCGAGTGTTGAGTTCGGGGATGGTTACACGTGTCGTCCTCGGCAGCGCGTCAATAAGCGTGTCAAAGCAGTCGTCGAGCTGCGTGAGTCTCGACCGTAGGTCAAACGTGTAGTAAAACAACACCTGCAATAACACCGATATCAGTGGCGTACCCAGGATTTTTAACAGGGTGGGGGGGAAAACAGCAAACTGCGCAAAATAGTGGATAACTTAATATGTTAATGGTTCTTCCACCTCCCTCTCCACACCCTCTCAGCTCTGCTATCATTGTTTTGGGCGTCATGCAAAAAGGCGACATTTTTGTTCGGTGTTCTCTGCTCCCAAGATATGTAACTGTTCAGTGACGGATCCAGGATTCCAAGGAGGTGGGGTGAAAACAGGCGGGGGATAATGGGGGTCCACCCTCAGAAAATTTTGAAAATGTAAATTGCAGGAGATGGTATTTGAGGCACTTTTGAGTACATGTACAGCCTTCATTCTGACTACGACAATTCTCATTTTAGTAGTACAATTCTCATTTTTGTATTTTTGTTTACTTTCGGAACAACAAGGGGGACCATGGCCCCCTTTGCCCCCCCCCCATAACTACACCACTGACCGATATATATCTATATATCAATAACGATACTGTGTATCAGTTGTATATACTTCAGGTGTATATCCCCGCGCAGAAATGTTCAATGAAGACATGAACGTATAACCCACCAATAATGAATCAATTGAACTAATAATTAATCCATTGAATGGATTTATTTATTTCGTTAGACATTATTCTCTTCCTTGGAGATTAAAGGAAATGACATCATTTTGATTATATGTAACAGACGTGTCTAATCATAAGCAGATCGGGTATGCAGAATAGGTTTAATATTTGCGAGTTAAAACATACCTCTGTACTCGATATCTTTTTCACGTCGAGTGCGCGCCATGTCACACCGATGCCAGAACCGCATAAGCCGTTCAGTTCTGAGGTTACTGTGCCGTTGAGCGCCACCATGTACCGGTTGTATATGTTCGCACACCGCTGCCTGATCCTAGACCCAGAGGTGTATCTAAGGGTGCCCTTAATCTCGTTGTCACTGTGCGGGATGGCATCTAGATAAACAAAGTATTTTACCTTAGTCAATATAATTTCTTTATGACATATGTTATATATATATATATATATATATATATATATATATATATATATATTAACGTGTGCGTGCGTGCGTGGGTAGGCGAATGCACGGGCATGGGTGCGCATATAGCCGAAAAATCATGTTTAGGCAATCATTAATTAGTATTTCGACCCTTCATAGGGCAATGTGTGTTACCATGAACATTGCATGTAGGTCCAGACCAGCCAGCCTGACAGGAGCAGATGAAGCCACCGACAGCATCCCGGCATGTTCCGTGCCCGCATGGGTTAGGAGTGCAGTCGTCAATATCTGAGGTATATCAAAAACAAAGAAGTTAACATTTACCCATGCGACCTGTTGTATCTATGATATACGTTGCCTGAAATTCTCACCAGGAACTCTATTTTCGCGTCTGCTAATACGGCACCTACATTAATTTGATAAAATAATTACATTTAAACAACAATATTTATGTTGACAAATTAATTATTTAAGATTTCTTTGATGAGAGTAAAGTGAAATCCGAATGTCAATATGTGAAGTATACCACTATTCTGAGCTCGAAGAAGTAATGATAATAAATTAACAAAAATAATAATAATAACAATGATGGTAATAATAATAATAATAATAATAATAATAATAATAATAATGCATGTACTATATAACGGTACTTACTAGTATTACAGCTATGGCCCTCCCATCCAGGGTCGCAGATGCACTCGTAAGAGTTTATACGGTCAATACATTTTCCATGTTCACATGGATTTGACTGACAGCTATCCACATCTACAAAACAAATATTAGGACAAACAATCAGTACACAAAACGACAAAAATAACTGCGATAATTTGATGTATTACCGAAATTTCGTTTCACAGTTAATTACCTGTAAACTCCGTGTGGAAGGAATTGCGTGTAGGTAGGAGTGGTGGGCACCGCCCTGCGATCGTTGGAATGACGATGTTCGTGATCGACGGTAGTTCCTTTAACAAGACGTCGGCGCAATCCTGGATGGACTGAGATTCGTCCACGGACTCGTGGTCGAGCACAATCGTGTAGATAAGCTCCACCTGGTGACGGAGAATATCGTACTATTAACCCGAAATTACAAGAAGTTCAATGATATGCAAATATTTCAACGCGTAAAATAGTTTTAAATGGTAAAGCCAGCGTGAGAGTTTTACTCGTCATTGTTATATACATGACATGACCTGCATTAACGCTCTCAACTTAATCTGGAATTGAGATCACGCTTTTATAGCGGTAAATAATAAGTTATAGGCGCGCTTATAAGCCTCGGGCTGCGAGTGCATTTGGTTCCATGAGACTCGGTATTATTCTGCTGCCGTCGTCATAATAATTTCTTTATTGCGATAAACAAGGTTAATATACACCTGCTTCGATGAGCGCTTTTCTGCTTCCAGGTCAGCGAAGATAACGGTATCCAAATGGGTATGACAAGCCTGCGTAAGCTGCGTGGTAATGGTCCTGTTGTTCGATCCAATGACGTTCCTGTACACATCCAGGCAAGCGTGGGGCACGTCTTTCTCCGACCGGTACGTCACGGTACCAATCATTTTGAATGAGGGACCTTCGCTGGTCACGGCAAAAGCTTTCAATGCCGGTTTGTCGGGGATTGGGGGAGGAGCACTCAGCTTCAGGTCTGAATGAACAAAGGACACAGTGGCGAGGCTGTTATTCCGCAGTGTTTGCATTTATACACATGAATCTACTAAGTAACCGCTGTAATTTTTTTATCGAACAAGACTTGTCAATACAGGTTTTGGGTCTATGCACACGGACAGCAGGAATCAGTCTTACGCGGTATAAATTGCGTCACGCGTGATAGCCCAGCCCGCCCGTGACCTGTGCGAACATTTACCTGGATGTGGAGCATCTTGAATGATCAAGATGTCACTTTGTGCTTGTTCACTGTCCGGGCCTGTATCCGTACCCCAGCTAAAGTGGTTGTCCGTCGGCACAACACTAGGACAGCCCCTGCCAAGGTCTGGGATACCGTTACTGGTGATGGCGGGAAGAATGTTGGCGATGCTGTTCGCACAAGACTCTAACAGGTCAAGTGGACCTGGCGCCGGGCCGCTCTCATCATTCAGATAGATAATGTATTTGAAGAGTAGCTACAACACAAGAGATATGTACCATATCAAAAATATATCACTGCTACTACATATATTAGTGATCGTTTTTTGATTATTATACAACGCCCCAGTGACGTGATAATCACATCGCCACATAAGTGTGATTAATGAAAAATATATCACGAGTATCATCCGTGAAGCGTCCCGCTGAGCAGAACAGCATTCGTCTATGTACACGTAGGTAACAATTGAATAACAGCGTGCGCACTAGGCCAATGCTCGACTATTTCGGGAGGTTCGTTTGACACACCTAGCTCTGTCGGCTATGTGTTCTCATTGTATCTGTCTCCGTCGCACGCAGGTAATGTATCGGCCGAAGCAGCGACTTGTGATTAGTTAACTTTGCACCTGCGTAACCTCCTGTAGGTCGCCCAGATTAGCGTTTCGCGCTGCTCACCCTACCCGTCATTGTTTGTGTCGTGCCACGCATGTCCATTCGCGCGATGAATCAACACGGAAGTCGGGCACTCGCGGCGCATCAGATCACTCACCGACACCCGCACGCAAGCTCACTACGAGCCGTTTTACCTCGCGTCGCAACAATACATTATGTATTTATTGCAGGAACTGGTCAGAATCTGAACACCAAGCAAATATCCGACACGAGTACCTAAACTTTGTTTGCGTTCGAACGGAGCGATGGTCCTTGTAGCCGATAAAGGGCCATTGTTAACGAGTAATCATGATATGAACTTGTTTTCATATTTTGCAGCACAGTGACGATAATACACGGATCAGACCATGACCGTACGTGCCATGTGCTTATACAAATATAAATAAGAGATACTTGCTGATTAATTAATCCCATTATACCTGGTTGGCCGATATTTTCTTTACATCGAGTGCCGCCCACGTGACTCTCATGTCTGAAGATACCTGAGCGCACCCCTGCCCCAGGATTCTGGAGAGTGTGTTGTTCTGTGCTGTCATCGCTGTGTGATACCTCTCGATGCACTCTTGCGCAAAGGAACCCGCTTTCGGTTGGTACATAATTCTTCCCGTTACTTCCCATGGTAGCAGTGCATGCACGCCTTGATAACATCAACAATACATATAATTAATAAATGCATAAAAAACAGTTTTGTTATATTGCATGAGTAAATCTCTATATATTCTATTATATGTTTTAGTGATCTACTTCTTCGTCTGAGAGTTAATTGTGGACATCAGAACTGTAGGGTCTTGCGAATGCGAAAGGAAAAAGCCTAGCGCAGACCTGCGATTTTTTCATGCAACTTGATAGCGATTCGTGAATCGCTGTAAAAAAAATTGCTGTAAAATCGCTACGTCTGCGGGAATGTGCAACTGCAACCCGTATGGATTCTGGTCGCTTGCGAGCTTTAAAAATATAACGTTAGAAACATTCTGACTACAAATGTGCGATTTTATAATACTACATGTACTTTGGTGTGTAAAATCAGCATAAAAAGGGGGTTTATGACCCCGCTGCTTTCCACTTCTTGCGAATCTCCATCTGTCGCTTGTAGGAAATGTACATTCGTTGTGAACAATATAATTTCATTTGAAAAAATGAGGGAAAAACCAAACAGTTTATAGTTGTGTAACTAACGTACACATAGTAAAATTAGCACTGCTGTTGTGTACTACCAAACTGAGGTGTGCATGTTGCAATTACACGCTACAGGCATCGAGGTCAAGAGTTGAGCTAAACCTAAACAGAAAATGTTCACAGTACTTTATGGTATTCACTTCCTGACTCTGGTAATCATCAAAGATTGCCGTTTACTTACTCGAGCAACAGCAGCCAACCAGTAACAATGCATATGCTATGACCACCCTCATTGTGTTTTTTCTCGCTGATTGTATTGTTGTATATATCTGAAATTAAACAAATACATATATATACGCATTTATTAGCACATAACATTATTACCCACCACAAGTTAGCGATTGCGTTCGTTTATATTCAAATAAAATATCGCATAAAACTAGTTGAAACGTAAAATGGACAGTACATTTACAAATGATAAAAGACTTTATCAATCGGTTAACGTCGGTGTCACGGGGTTTCACCATACTTCATATCGTCTACCAAATTGAACTGTCACGCATAGATTTATGAAATCGTTCATTATAATTTTTCGCTGGTTAGTTATTTATGTATTTGTGTAACAATTGCAATGTCGTGATGAAAGTCTATGCCAAGTTATTTCGCACATGCAACGTAGGTAAATCAGTAGCGTTTGTTGTAGAAGTATCTATTCAGCGGTCTGTTTGAGGAAGATTTCAGCTAAATCGCCTTGTCTTGTACCAACTAAATATAATATGATATAATCAAGAATATATTATACGTGCTGTTGTCTTACGCATACAACGAAATGCAGCCTAATATAGAAATAGGTTTAACCAATCTTACCGTCAATCCTCTCACAGACACGCAGCCACCAACTAGCTGAACTCAACAATGAAACAACTCCAATTTTTGTTCCCAGTTTATATTCCTACGCACAGTAAGTTTACTGCTCACGATAAACACTGTTTCGGTAAATAATAATACTAATGTGGCATATCAGAGGCTAGAGCCATGCAGCGTCATCTGATACACAACAATTTAACACAATAATAACATGGGCTCAACGTAGTAAGAGTGTCGCGCGCGACCTGCACACACAACCAACGTTGCAAGCATCTGAAAACGACAGCACGTTGCGCATTCTTTAATAGTTGTCAACTTCCGGTTGGTCGCTCTAGATTTCACTTATATGTCTAGTGGTTATATTTTCCGTACCATCAGGTGCGGCATTTCACAGCCTTTGTTCACCTGCCTCCCGGGCAAAGGTAACAACATGTGCGTTGTAAGGCGGTGATAGCGCGTGGTAGCGTCGTACCAGGGACCAGAAGCAGAGAACGCCGGCAAAACTGACGTCATTGCTCCAATAACCGACTGACCGATATCGGCGGTGCGCGCAGTGTAGCCGCTATGGCAGAACGGTACGTACTGGGTATAGTTACGGTACAAAAGATAATTATGTCATACAATCTCCGCATGTGAGCTGAGATCCTTTTGGAACCTTGCACGTACGGGCACGATAAAATGGAAACGGCTAGTTAGAAAGTGTAGTGATCCGCAGCAAAAATTTGAAGCAAGAGTGAAAGTAAAATTGAAACGTTTCAGATTTAGATTAGATTAGATAACGATTGAAAACAAATTTTGAGCTTTACATTAAGCACAATTAATTACATTTGATCGTAACTGCAACGTTTGATTGATACAATTTACCCTTCCCTCAACGAATACTGACTCTGGCCTATTATGAACTTATTCAGTTATTGACTAATTAATGACATAGAAAATTGTAGTCACTAATAATAATTATACAATGGCGGACAAAATACTTGCAACATAATATAACATTTAATAAACGCAGTGGCTGGAGGTACGGGTTAGGGGTTAGGGTTCTAGCTCATCTAAACTCTCAAATCGTGAATTTACTTCCCAAGGCGTTATTTAGAAATCTGGCGCCACACGCCGCCATCTTTGTCTCGTTAAGTATGAAAGCTAATGGACTGCCGTACCTCCAGCTTCAAGACATTAAGATACGGCTGTCGTACCCGTAGCCACAGCGTTTAATAATAGAAATCGTGTGATATTACACACCTACTTTAACCTTTCCTAGTATCTAATAAGTGCAAATTCAGAAATTATTCCTGGGAGGAATTGGTGGCCCTGATAAGGGCCGGTTGGTTATTGAAATAGGCCTCCACAGACTACTTCTTCGCAGTCTTCTTTGCCTTGGGCTTCTTGGCTGCAGCAGACTTGGACTTTTTTGTCACTGGCTTCTTTGCTTTTGGCTTAGTGGCCTTCTTCACAGGTTTCTTTGCTTTCTTGGGACTCGCTTTCTTGGTAGTTTTCTTTACCTTCTTTGGAGACTTGGCAGCTTTCTTTGCTCTGGGCTTTTTTGCCTTCTTTTGTGTTGCGGCTTTCTTTGCCCTAGGCTTCTTTGCCTTCTTTGGTGCTGCCTTCTTGGCCTTTGGCTTGGGTACAGGCTTAGCGGCTCGGAATCGGCCAATTGCTCCAATTGCAGTTGAACCCTTCGGGCGGGCGATAGCTCCTTTTTCAAGTCCAGCCTTGAAAGCGCGACGTAGCATGCCACCTACGCGGTTGGCGTCCACCTTATAGGTAGCCAAGATATACCTGCGGATAGCTTGAGCTGAAGATCCTCTTGGGTTCTTTAGTTGACGAATTGCAGCTACAACCATATCAAGAGTCGTTGGGTGCGTAGCTTTCTTTGCCTTGGACCCCGATCGTCTTCTCTTCTTCACTACCTTTTTCGGCGAACCTTTTACAGGCGATGCCCTTTTAGGGGATCCTTGACTTGCAGCCATAGTTATTTAAATGTAGTATACTTTCTCAAAACTAACTACAATGACAATACGATGCGAAATGCGTACAGGCTATATATTGCCGAAGCACGGACGTGAGGGAAAACTCGGGGATTCCAAACCACGTCTACTCGCTGAAGGCACGCAGGAAAGAAAATGTTGTGTTTGTTCTTAGATTTTGGATTGAAATTACTCCAAATACGTTTGGGAGAATATGAAGTAGGTTTAACATTTAGTTAGAGGGTAATCCAACCGTCTGATTTATGTTTCACTTATAGAAAAAGTGTGTAATAGAATTTAGCTACGAAGGTAAAATGATAACTAACCAAAAATTTCATTTAAAAATTAACGCATCACTTGCTGAAAAAGACTATTATTTTGAACAAACTTGGTCTTATTTTCATGAATAATAGCTTATATGACGAGCATATATTATCACGTTTAATTTTAAAACCATTTAGCGGAGAATTCATTATAAGTTTAGGCATATGAAAGCTTTCAATAATAGTTCACAAATACATCCACGCAGCGAAGCTGCCATGCCGCTCCTAATAGCTAACTTAATTTTATATTGTTATGTTTCTCCGTTATGACCCGGAGCAAAGTATTGATATCGTGATTGACTGGAATGACAAGAAAATTGTATGATTCATCAATTAACATCACGTTTATGTTTACGACAGGCAAACTAGCGATATCTGGCCGGGAAGTGTGTGACGTAATTTTTTACTAATGCTGCAGCATAAAAAACACATTATCATGTACAAACAAACTACGATGAAATGAATGAGTTACAACTGATATGCAACTTACAATTATAATACTTATTACTCTGTTATGAAGTAGGTCCCTAGCTAATATACTGATCATGTGTATTAGTACGGAAAGGATATGCGCATTGTAACTGTTAGTTTTAAGTTAGGATACACTGTTATAAGAATAACCACATATATATGGTTATTAGTGTCGGCATTTAAATTCCCGGATTTCCTTCACGGTTTTTATCTATACCACCGCGCAGTACAGTTTCCCTGGACTACGTGGGTTAATATATTCCCTTCCACTTCCTTGTTTCAACAACAGACGTACTATTACTCCGAAGTATCTATTATCTAGCAATGAATTACAGGGGTGCGAAACTCGTATAACACCCGGTGAAAATCCTTTATGCATAAACCTGTTGCGCAGAGGAAGTGTATTAGAAATGAGGTAAGCGGCGGAGTAACATATGTCATACACTTACTATAGTAGCAGTACGTTCTATTATACAACTCTAAATAACCACGAAAACGATAGTTGCCTGACGCATTTAAACACGATTTTTCGTATTATAAAGATTAAATAACCAAAGAAACACACACACACACACACACACACACACACACACACACACACACACACACACACA
>NW_014577178.1:389143-391825 GCF_000485595.1 Priapulus caudatus | reverse complement strand
ACACACACACACACACACACACACACACACACACACACACACACACACACACACACACACACACACACACACACACACACACACACACACACACACACACACACACACACACACACACACACACACACACACACACACACACACACACACACACAACTATGCATATATCCACCGATTTCGAGGTGCCCTGGTATGAGAGCGCCATCTCTCATCAGTAAAGTCTAATTAAGTGTCTTCAACGCGCGCGCGCGCGCGCGCGTGCGTGCGTGCGTGCGTGCGTGCGACGCACGCACACGCACACGCCCCCCCCCCACACATATATATATATATATAGGGAGAGAAAGGGGGCGAGAGAGATACACATTTTACTTGGACCTATAACTTGACCCCGCTCTAAAGGATATAGATGCATTAGATGTAAGATTGCTGTTTTAGTTGTATCTGTCCGCACGCGGCGATGCGAGAAGGGCACGTATTCAATTTTGTCATAAGCCAACTACTATATAAGAAGATTACAGGTGGTCTACTATTATGCGATAGGGCATTGGCATTCTAATTCCGTGTTAGAATTGTTGTCTCATAAGATAGCTTTAGGGCACAGGCATTCACCGCGTTATACATATTGTTAAAATGTTATTATATGAATTTCTATGCAGTGATTATACGTGCGAAGCTATGTATAATTCATCGATAGATTTGCGGATAACTTCTACAAGCATTTCATGATTTGCAATGTCCGCTATATAAGTAGCACTCTCACTTCCGTGATTGCCCGTTATTTTTCAACACATGAATGAAAATAGGCTCACTGTGATTTACATGCTTGGAATACATACATTTAATATCTACAGCTAATAATATTATTTGTGTATATAAGCATATATAGGTATATGGGTATAATATAACAAGTATTATTAATTCTTCATATTAAGACAAATACATGTTATTGATATTTCCATGCTAATTATAACACTGTATTATAACACCTTTTTACAGTTAATAGTTATTGGCAAATAATTATTAACCCGCTCATAATAGAGTAAATATATATACGCAGTACAAATGTGAAGTGTTTGAAACAGCCGTCAGTTCCCCAGTCCACGACTGATTACTTTTGAGCAGGACTGGCTACCTTTTATTGATTTCGTATATACAGTAGTAGAAAGAATTTTGTTGAAATCAGGACTAGCTGGATTTTCAGACCTATTTCTAAGCTTGATTTGTGCGTCACTGTTTCACATATATCAGCCTGATATTAATTCTTTAAAGTAACATGCAGGTCAACCATTCCATTCAGAGCGCATACAACGCAAATATCGAGACGTGACCTTTATTGTTCCTCATGCAGTGCGAGCAATATTATGTAAAGGCACATATACCGAGCCGGCGGAAACGGGGTTACGTACCCTTTGCCATGTATAGAGTGATTAATAGTTGTCTATAGAAACATGTTTAATAACCGCATGCACTCATCGATGGTTTTAATTATTGATTAACGGTTTAAGGTGGTTGCGTGCTTTCCGTGGCAAACTGCGCATATGTGACCTCTGTGATTGCTCTAGAGCAGCGCCATGCAGCTTCCCGATCCGTCGCACCTATACTTATTCAGTTTTATCACCGTTTATGTACGTGACATTCGTTTGTCGGACGAATCAAACCCAAGCATATGAGACAGATGTGATCTTTGCCAATTGTTAGTATGATTTTCGATAGAATCAATCCGTGCTGTTATTCTACTTTTCGAAATGAATTCAACAGTATATCTAAAATGGGTTGTCACTGCTGTTACTATATATTACATCTTGATTACATTGTACTATCGACGCTATATTGATGTTTACTTACCCTCTTGAATATCGCAGGCTCATAGACGTTCTCCGCGCATTATTGGCATTTAATACATATGAAAACTGTGATGATGGATAACACGCTAATGCACGTACTCTCCGTTCCACGTATATGTGCCCGTAAATGCACGGAGCTGGTATAGGCTGTCTATTAGTTAATGTTGTTTTTAGCTACAACGGGTTAGATTACTTTCGACTAACTCAGTCGCTTGCTCGCAGTAACGCATATATCGCCGCAGTAATCTCGTGCCACATGTAAAACACTGCTACCTGCATGTGCACGCGCGCTTTAAGGCAATGCGAGGGAGGTCACACTTCACGGGTCATAGTGTTACCTACTAGGTCACAGCTAAAGTTACACATCTCGGTTAAATAGAGCATACGCCACGCAGATGTTCCGACTGAAGTAGGAAATCTCCTACAACACAAGAACTCGGCCAAAACGAAAACGAGAAAGTAATGTCGTGTGGCTCTCGTCCGAAAAAAAGATTATTTCAGTATAACGAGATTATTTACTAAGTATAGAAAAGCATGCGTAGCAAAAGCTTGATAAGCATTTAAAATTAAGGTAAAACTTAAGGCCTGAAATTCAGTTAGACAAAAAGAGCCCCGATCGAGGAGCATATATATAGTATATAACAGGGTGCTACAAAAACGCACGCACGCACGCACGCACACACGCACGCACGCACAATATATATATATATATATATATATATATATATATATAGAGAGAGAGAGAGAGAGAGAGAGAGAGAGAGAGAGAGAGAGAGAGAGAGAGAGAGAGAGAGAGAGAGAGAGAGAGTAGAGACGAGACGACGAGTACGACTACGAG
>NW_014577178.1:386061-389133 GCF_000485595.1 Priapulus caudatus | reverse complement strand
GAGAGAGAGAGAGAGAGAGAGAGAGAGAGAGAGAGAGAGAGAGAGAGAGAGAGAAGTGATCCACATATCCGAGGCATCGATGAAGGCAAATAACTATTAGCGGTGAAAGATTGATTTTGTAACAAAATCAATATTCCCTAGTTGTATATCTGTTAAAAAACACTCTTCACGAAGTATAGTGGGGGTTGACACTGAAAAGTAGGTGTTGATTTGTATGCATCGCCTTGACGCCACAGTGATACGGACCAAGAACCACCGACTCTGCCAAAATAAGAAAACCGTAGACCTCTGTATAACCGCACGCCAAAAATCCTTTCACCCCGTACAGACTGCAAATATGATACCTCATTAAAATAATCCAGGCCAGGCGTGCGTAAAATGTTTGCAGTGTGTACACACTATCCCGCTCCAAATACGCGCTGGCCCGCACAATTTGGCCCCGCAAATAACGGCGGGAAGCCCGGGATAACTTGCCCCGGACCAAGTTATCCCGCTCTTATCTGTGTCTGTATGCAATCCGGTGCCTAGCGCGCCAAATTTCGCAACGCGCGTGCGCATAGACTAATTTAGGTCTCTTAAAAGTACAGTAGCTGTCTGCGGGGTGACGTAGCGAGCTGAACTGAGCATGCACAGTCAACCCGTGACTCATTTGATGTGGGATCAAATTTTGTGTCTGTACTCTGTGATGTGGTGCGCGCTTGGCACGCCACAGACCCGTACCAGTTTGATGTGGGATCAAATTTTTCAGTCTGTACGGGGTATTATTCTGCCTTATCCCAACACCGATTGGCTGATATGCGTGTGCGTTACGCTAATTCCTATATATAAAGGTACACTGTGTTCACTGTCGTGTTTAGATAGGTTCCCATTTCTGTTAAATTTAGTATAAGAATTGTACTCGTTGTACTCGTAAGAATAAAAGATCGTTTACACTAGGTTCTAGGGTTATTTTCAGTTAATTTAGGTTAAAGTTACGCTACATCATCACTATTAGAAATATTATTAAAAAATGTTTTAAAACTAACGACTACAGTTTGATTACAACGACGGTGGCGCCACTCAAAGCACACGATCTGATAAGTTGCGCAAAACAACTTTTCAGCCAAGGGCTACAGACCGAAGGTGTTTCTTATTTATTAATTTAAAAGCAAAAGGATTGTAATATCTTATACCCGACATATAGTTTCAGTTATATTATGGATAAATTTGTCCTAAAATGAACATCGTTCGGTTAAATAGCATTTAGGTATAAATATAATTGCACTTTTGTGATTAGCCCTCGGTCTGTAACGTGCAAAATAAATTGGCAAATGCGCAACTTTTTCAGGGTGGCAGCACGGTCGCGGGTGTCAATGGCGCCGTTTAAATTTCGTAGCGTTGATGTATAATTAATTATAACAATTAAATTAGGTATCTGGTAACAAGTACGTGTGGGTATAGACGATTTGTTATACAGTAAGTACAGTTGTATGCAATAAAATCCTAGAGTCTACTATCTTGCTGAGTGAAGAAACAAAGCAACTGCAATGTTCAGTGCGTGTGTGTGTGTCTGCGCCTGTGTGTGTGCGTAGGGGCCGGGGTGCGTGCGTGTGTGCGTGTATGTGTGTGCGCGCGCATGTGTGTTTGCCCGTCTACCTGTCTGTCTGCCTTTCTGTCTGTCTGTCTGTCCGTCTATCCGTCTGTTTGCGTGCATGCGTGCGCGTATATGATCGCGTGCCCTGCTTGTGTGAATCCGAAAATAATAAAATTCAACATAATACAGCGAAATTTTGTCGAGATTTTGCATTCGTTTATTCGGACTGATTTTTACGCAACCACGAATGGTAAATTTTACCTAGTTTACATTCCTTGATAATATAACATCTATGCATTTCAGGGGCGGATCTAGCTTATTAGGTCGAGGTTATTAGGGAGGGGTTGATAGGGGGAGGTTAAGGGGGGAGTTGATAGGGGGAGGTTAAGGGAGGGGTTGATAGGGGGAGGTTAAGGGAGGAGTTGATAGGGGGATTAAGGGAGGGGTTGATAGGGAGGTTAAGAGGTTGATAGGGGGGTTGAGAGGGGGTGAAGGCGTGCCGAAGGCACGCGGTGCTAGGGTGCCCCAATTTTACTAGTATCATAACATGAGTCAGTGGCTGAACGGTGAGGGGGTTTGCAACCCCCCAACCCCCTTCTAGATCCGCCACTGTATTTATAACCATTCCACAATATACATCACATCTCTAATATAATAAACAGCAGCTATTGCTTACGTTTTGAGAAAATACCTAAACGTAAGGCCAATATTCAGTTACAGAACCCTACCTCTGCAATTTTACTGAATAATGTATGTTCGACTATTTGAACATTAGGTGCTATGTTGTACATTGCACCATCATAAATACAAACTCTTTCAATTACATTGAGTTTCTATGTTTTAGTATTTGATTTATGATTATTATATGATTAGTGTAGAGGTTTCTTTACGGGCAAAATATGGCTTTGACATGTAGGCCGGGTTACTATTTTTGACATTTATCAGGATCACAGGTTGTTTGGGGGTTAATACATTGATTTCTTTAAGAAAAGCAATTTGATACATTTTGACTAGATGTTTTTTGTTTGTTTTAAAGTACTTTATTATATTCGGACACAAAATTTTGACACATACTAAAACAAGCAGGCCAGTAATCACGAGGAAAGAATTCTGACTGCCTGCATGGACGCCCTCACCTCTCCACCCTTGTTTTCCACAGGCAAAGCTAACAAAAGGAGCCCGCAATTCTCATATGGAATGTGCAGCATGGTAAATACAGTATGAATAGTAAATAAAAGCTGAACCAGCCAAATATACAAGTTTTGCCGGTCAGTCAAAGTAGGTTAAATTATAAGAAACTTTTATCAATATTTTATTCTAATTATTACCTATACAATTAATTACGAATAAAAAATAAAATTGCAATAAAATATTTCTGATCACGAGGCCTTGCGATTGCCAGTCACGTAAATTGACAATTAATACCTATAAGGCTCATATGCTACCTGTTTACTATATATTATATCAGGAATCTATCAATATTAATCAATATATATATA